>NC_092097.1:39483821-39738125 GCF_045679555.1 Salvelinus alpinus
CAGATGAGTATGGATAAGCTGTTATTACTATTATCAAATGGTCAGATCAGTATGGATAACCTGTTATTACTATTATCACAGTGTCAGATCAGTATGGATAAGCTGTTATTACTATTATCACGAGGTAATATCAGTATGGATAAGCTGTTATTACTATTATCACAGTGTCAGATCAGTATGGATAAGCTGTTATTACTATTATCACATGATCAGATCAGTTTGGATAAGCTGTTATTACTATTATCACGAGGTAATATCAGTATGGATAAGCTGTTATTACTATTATCACAGTGTCAGATCAGTATGGATAAGCTGTTATTACTATTATCACATGATCAGATCAGTTTGGATAAGCTGTTATTACTATTATCACAGGGTCAAATCAGTTTGGATATGCTGTTATTACTATTATCACAGGGTCAGATCAGTATGGATAAGCTGTTATTACTATTATCACAGTGTCAGATCAGTATGGATAAGCTGTTATTACTATTATCACAGTGTCAGATCAGTATGGATAAGCTGTTATTACTATTATCACAGTGTCAGATGAGTATGGATAAGCTGTTATTACTATTATCAAATGGTCAGATCAGTATGGATAACCTGTTATTACTATTATCACAGTGTCAGATCAGTATTGATAAGCTGTTATTACTATTATCACGAGGTAATATCAGTATGGATAAGCTGTTATTACTATTATCACAGTGTCAGATCAGTATGGATAAGCTGTTATTACTATTATCACATGATCAGATCAGTTTGGATAAGCTGTTATTACTATTATCACAGGGTCAAATCAGTTTGGATATGCTGTTATTACTATTATCACAGGGTCAGATCAGTATGGATAAGCTGTTATTACTATTATCACAAGGTAACATCAGTATGGATAAGCTGTTATTACTATTATCACAGTGTCAGATCAGTATGGATAAGCTGTTATTACTATTATCACAGGGTCAGATCAGTATGGATAAGCTGTTATTACTATTATCACAGTGTCAGATCAGTATGGATAAGCTGTTATTACTATTATCACAGGGTCAGATCAGTATGGATAAGCTGTTATTACTATTATCACAGTGTCAGATCAGTATGGATAAGCTGTTATTACCATTATCACAATGTCAGATCAGTGTGGATAAGCTGTTATTACTATTATCACATGGTCAGATCAGTGTGGATAAGCTGTTATTACTATTATCACAGTGTCAGATCAGTATGGATAAGCTTTTATTAGTATTATCACAGTGTCAGATCAGTATGGATAAGCTGTTATTACTATTATCACAGTGTCAGATGAGTATGGATAGGCTGTTATTACTTTTATCAAATGGTCAGATCAGTATGGATAACCTGTTATTACTATTATCACAGTGTCAGATCAGTATGGATAAGCTGTTATTACTATTATCACAGTGTCAGATCAGTATGGATAAGCTGTTATTACTATTATCACAGGGTCAGATCAGTTTGGATAAGCTGTTATTACTATTATCACAGGGTCAGATCAGTATGGATAAGCTGTTATTACTATTATCACAGTGTCAGATCAGTATGGATAAGCTGTTATTACTATTATCACAGGGTAATATCAGTATGGATAAGCTGTTATTACTATTATCACAGTGTCAGATCAGTATGGATAAGCTGTTATTACTATTATCACAGGGTCAGATCAGTATGGATAAGCTGTTATTACTATTATCACAGTGTCAGATGAGTATGGATAAGCTGTTATTACTATTATCAAATGGTCAGATAAGTATGGATAACCTGTTATTACTATTATCACAGTGTCAGATCAGTATGGATAAGCTGTTATTACTATTATCACGAGGTAATATCAGTATGGATAAGCTGTTATTACTATTATCACAGTGTCAGATCAGTATGGATAAGCTGTTATTACTATTATCACATGATCAGATCAGTTTGATAAGCTGTTATTACTATTATCACAGGGTCAAATCAGTTTGGATATGCTGTTATTACTATTATCACAGGGTCAGATCAGTATGGATAAGCTGTTATTAGTATTATCACAAGGTAACATCATTATGGATAAGCTGTTATTACTATTATCACAGTGTCAGATCAGTATGGATAAGCTGTTATTACTATTATCACAGTGTCAGATCAGTATGGATAAGCTGTTATTACTATTATCACAGTGTCAGATCAGTATGGATAAGCTGTTATTACTATTATCACATGATCAGATCAGTTTGGATAAGCTGTTATTACTATTATCACAGGGTCAAATCAGTTTGGATATGCTGTTATTACTATTATCACAGGGTCAGATCAGTATGGATAAGCTGTTATTACTATTATCACAAGGTAACATCAGTATGGATAAGCTGTTATTACTATTATCACAGTGTCAGATCAGTATGGATAAGCTGTTATTACTATTATCACAGGGTCAGATCAGTATGGATAAGCTGTTATTACTATTATCACAGTGTCAGATCAGTATGGATAAGCTGTTATTACTATTATCACAGGGTCAGATCAGTATGGATAAGCTGTTATTACTATTATCACAGTGTCAGATCAGTATGGATAAGCTGTTATTACCATTATCACAATGTCAGATCAGTGTGGATAAGCTGTTATTACTATTATCACATGGTCAGATCAGTGTGGATAAGCTGTTATTACTATTATCACAGTGTCAGATCAGTATGGATAAGCTTTTATTAGTATTATCACAGTGTCAGATCAGTATGGATAAGCTGTTATTACTATTATCACAGTGTCAGATGAGTATGGATAGGCTGTTATTACTTTTATCAAATGGTCAGATCAGTATGGATAACCTGTTATTACTATTATCACAGTGTCAGATCAGTATGGATAAGCTGTTATTACTATTATCACAGTGTCAGATCAGTATGGATAAGCTGTTATTACTATTATCACAGGGTCAGATCAGTTTGGATAAGCTGTTATTACTATTATCACAGGGTCAGATCAGTATGGATAAGCTGTTATTACTATTATCACAGTGTCAGATCAGTATGGATAAGCTGTTATTACTATTATCACAGGGTAATATCAGTATGGATAAGCTGTTATTACTATTATCACAGTGTCAGATCAGTATGGATAAGCTGTTATTACTATTATCACAGGGTCAGATCAGTATGGATAAGCTGTTATTACTATTATCACAGTGTCAGATGAGTATGGATAAGCTGTTATTACTATTATCAAATGGTCAGATAAGTATGGATAACCTGTTATTACTATTATCACAGTGTCAGATCAGTATGGATAAGCTGTTATTACTATTATCACGAGGTAATATCAGTATGGATAAGCTGTTATTACTATTATCACAGTGTCAGATCAGTATGGATAAGCTGTTATTACTATTATCACATGATCAGATCAGTTTGATAAGCTGTTATTACTATTATCACAGGGTCAAATCAGTTTGGATATGCTGTTATTACTATTATCACAGGGTCAGATCAGTATGGATAAGCTGTTATTAGTATTATCACAAGGTAACATCATTATGGATAAGCTGTTATTACTATTATCACAGTGTCAGATCAGTATGGATAAGCTGTTATTACTATTATCACAGGGTCAGATCAGTATGGATAAGCTGTTATTACTATTATCACAGTGTCAGATCAGTATGGATAAGCTGTTATTACTATTATCACAGGGTCAGATCAGTATGGATAAGCTGTTATTACTATTATCACAGTGTCAGATCAGTATGGATAAGCTGTTATTACCATTATCACAATGTCAGATCAGTGTGGATAAGCTGTTATTACTATTATCACAGTGTCAGATCAGTATGGATAAGCTTTTATTAGTATTATCACAGTGTCAGATCAGTATGGATAAGCTGTTATTACTATTATCACAGTGTCAGATCAGTATGGATAAGCTGTTATTACTATTATCACAGTGTCAGATGAGTATGGATAGGCTGTTATTACTTTTATCAAATGGTCAGATCAGTATGGATAACCTGTTATTACTATTATCACAGTGTCAGATCAGTATGGATAAGCTGTTATTACTATTATCACAGTGTCAGATCAGTATGGATAAGCTGTTATTACTATTATCACAGGGTCAGATCAGTTTGGATAAGCTGTTATTACTATTATCACATGATCAGATCAGTTTGGATAAGCTGTTATTACTATTATCACAGGGTCAAATCAGTTTGGATATGCTGTTATTACTATTATCACAGGGTCAGATCAGTATGGATAAGCTGTTATTACTATTATCACAGTGTCAGATCAGTATGGATAAGCTGTTATTACTATTATCACAGTGTCAGATCAGTATGGATAAGCTGTTATTACTATTATCACAGTGTCAGATCAGTATGGATAAGCTGTTATTACTATTATCACAGTGTCAGATGAGTATGGATAAGCTGTTATTACTATTATCAAATGGTCAGATCAGTATGGATAACCTGTTATTACTATTATCACAGTGTCAGATCAGTATGGATAAGCTGTTATTACTATTATCACAGTGTCAGATGAGTATGGATAAGCTGTTATTACTATTATCAAATGGTCAGATCAGTATGGATAACCTGTTATTACTATTATCACAGTGTCAGATCAGTATGGATAAGCTGTTATTACTATTATCACGAGGTAATATCAGTATGGATAAGCTGTTATTACTATTATCACAGTGTCAGATCAGTATGGATAAGCTGTTATTACTATCATCACAGGGTCAGATCAGTATGGATAAGCTGTTATTACTATTATCACAAGGTAACATCAGTATGGATAAGCTGTTATTACTATTATCACAGTGTCAGATCAGTATGGATAAGCTGTTATTACTATCATCACAGGGTCAGATCAGTATGGATAAGCTGTTATTACTATTATCACAGTGTCAGATCAGTATGGATAAGCTGTTATTACTATTATCACAGGGTCAGATCAGTATGGATAAGCTGTTATTACTATTATCACAGTGTCAGATCAGCATGGATAAGCTGTTATTACCATTATCACAATGTCAGATCAGTGTGGATAAGCTGTTATTACTATTATCACATGGTCAGATCAGTGTGGATAAGCTGTTATTACTATTATCACAGTGTCAGATCAGTATGGATAAGCTTTTATTAGTATTATCACAGTGTCAGATCAGTATGGATAAGCTGTTATTACTATTATCACAGTGTCAGATGAGTATGGATAGGCTGTTATTACTTTTATCAAATGGTCAGATCAGTATGGATAACCTGTTATTACTATTATCACAGTGTCAGATCAGTATGGATAAGCTGTTATTACTATTATCACAGTGTCAGATCAGTATGGATAAGCTGTTATTACTATTATCACAGGGTCAGATCAGTTTGGATAAGCTGTTATTACTATTATCACAGGGTCAGATCAGTATGGATAAGCTGTTATTACTATTATCACAGTGTCAGATCAGTATGGATAAGCTGTTATTACTATTATCACAGGGTAATATCAGTATGGATAAGCTGTTATTACTATTATCACAGTGTCAGATCAGTATGGATAAGCTGTTATTACTATTATCACAGGGTCAGATCAGTATGGATAAGCTGTTATTACTATTATCACAGTGTCAGATCAGTGTGGACAAGCTGTTATTACTATTATCACATGGTCAGATCAGTGTGGATAAGCTGTTATTATTATTATCACGAGATCAGATCAGTATGGATAAGCTGTTATTACTATTATCACGAGGTAATATCAGTATGGATAAGCTGTTATTACTATTATCACAGTGTCCGATCAGTGTGGATAAGCTGTTATTACTATTATCACAGTGTCAGATCAGTATGGATAAGCTGTTATTACTATTATCACATGATCAGATCAGTTTGGATAAGCTGTTATTACTATTATCACAGGGTCAAATCAGTATGGATAAGCTGTTATTACTATTATCACAGGGTCAGATCAGTATGGATAAGCTGTTATTACTATTATCACAAGGTAATATCAGTATGGATAAGCTGTTATTACTATTATCACAGTGTCAGATCAGTATGGATAAGCTGTTATTACTATTGTCACAGTGTCAGATCAGTATGGATAAGCTGTTATTACTATTATCACAGTGTCAGATCAGTATGGATAAGCTGTTATTACTATTATCACAGTGTCAGATGAGTATGGATAAGCTGTTATTACTATTATCAAATGGTCAGATCAGTATGGATAACCTGTTATTACTATTATCACAGTGTCAGATCAGTATGGATAAGCTGTTATTACTATTATCACGAGGTAATATCAGTATGGATAAGCTGTTATTACTATTATCACAGTGTCAGATCAGTATGGATAAGCTGTTATTACTATTATCACAGGGTCAGATCAGTATGGATAAGCTGTTATTACTATTATCACAGTGTCAGATCAGTATGGATAAGCTGTTATTACTATTATCACAGTGTCAGATCAGTATGGATAAGCTGTTATTACTATTATCACAGTGTCAGATCAGTATGGATAAGCTGTTATTACTATTATCACAGTGTCAGATGAGTATGGATAAGCTGTTATTACTATTATCAAATGGTCAGATCAGTATGGATAACCTGTTATTACTATTATCACAGTGTCAGATCAGTATGGATAAGCTGTTATTACTAATATCACGAGGTAATATCAGTATGGATAAGCTGTTATTACTATTATCACAGTGTCAGATCAGTATGGATAAGCTGTTATTACTATTATCACATGATCAGATCAGTTTGGATAAGCTGTTATTACTATTATCACAGGGTCAAATCAGTTTGGATATGCTGTTATTACTATTATCACAGGGTCAGATCAGTATGGATAAGCTGTTATTACTATTATCACAAGGTAACATCAGTATGGATAAGCTGTTATTACTATTATCACAGTGTCAGATCAGTATGGATAAGCTGTTATTACTATTATCACAGGGTCAGATCAGTATGGATAAGCTGTTATTACTATTATCACAGTGTCAGATCAGTATGGATAAGCTGTTATTACTATTATCACAGGGTCAGATCAGTATGGATAAGCTGTTATTACTATTATCACAGTGTCAGATCAGTATGGATAAGCTGTTATTACCATTATCACAATGTCAGATCAGTGTGGATAAGCTGTTATTACTATTATCACATGGTCAGATCAGTGTGGATAAGCTGTTATTACTATTATCACAGTGTCAGATCAGTATGGATAAGCTTTTATTAGTATTATCACAGTGTCAGATCAGTATGGATAAGCTGTTATTACTATTATCACAGTGTCAGATCAGTATGGATAAGCTGTTATTACTATTATCACAGTGTCAGATGAGTATGGATAGGCTGTTATTACTTTTATCAAATGGTCAGATCAGTATGGATAACCTGTTATTACTATTATCACAGTGTCAGATCAGTATGGATAAGCTGTTTCTACTATTATCACAGTGTCAGATCAGTATGGATAAGCTGTTATTACTATTATCACAGGGTCAGATCAGTTTGGATAAGCTGTTATTACTATTATCACAGGGTCAGATCAGTATGGATAAGCTGTTATTACTATTATCACAGTGTCAGATCAGTATGGATAAGCTGTTATTACTATTATCACAGGGTAATATCAGTATGGATAAGCTGTTATTACTATTATCACAGTGTCAGATCAGTATGGATAAGCTGTTATTACTATTATCACAGGGTCAGATCAGTATGGATAAGCTGTTATTACTATTATCACAGTGTCAGATCAGTGTGGACAAGCTGTTATTACTATTATCACATGGTCAGATCAGTGTGGATAAGCTGTTATTATTATTATCACGAGATCAGATCAGTATGGATAAGCTGTTATTACTATTATCACGAGGTAATATCAGTATGGATAAGCTGTTATTACTATTATCACAGTGTCCGATCAGTGTGGATAAGCTGTTATTACTATTATCACAGTGTCAGATCAGTATGGATAAGCTGTTATTACTATTATCACATGATCAGATCAGTTTGGATAAGCTGTTATTACTATTATCACAGGGTCAAATCAGTATGGATAAGCTGTTATTACTATTATCACAGGGTCAGATCAGTATGGATAAGCTGTTATTACTATTATCACAAGGTAATATCAGTATGGATAAGCTGTTATTACTATTATCACAGTGTCAGATCAGTATGGATAAGCTGTTATTACTATTATCACAGTGTCAGATCAGTATGGATAAGCTGTTATTACTATTATCACAGTGTCAGATCAGTATGGATAAGCTGTTATTACTATTATCACAGTGTCAGATGAGTATGGATAAGCTGTTATTACTATTATCAAATGGTCAGATCAGTATGGATAACCTGTTATTACTATTATCACAGTGTCAGATCAGTATGGATAAGCTGTTATTACTATTATCACGAGGTAATATCAGTATGGATAAGCTGTTATTACTATTATCACAGTGTCAGATGAGTATGGATAAGCTGTTATTACTATTATCAAATGGTCAGATCAGTATGGATAACCTGTTATTACTATTATCACAGTGTCCGATCAGTGTGGATAAGCTGTTATTACTATTATCACAGTGTCAGATCAGTATGGATAAGCTGTTATTACTATTATCACATGATCAGATCAGTTTGGATAAGCTGTTATTACTATTATCACAGGGTCAAATCAGTATGGATAAGCTGTTATTACTATTATCACAGGGTCAGATCAGTATGGATAAGCTGTTATTACTATTATCACAAGGTAATATCAGTATGGATAAGCTGTTATTACTATTATCACAGTGTCAGATCAGTATGGATAAGCTGTTATTACTATTGTCACAGTGTCAGATCAGTATGGATAAGCTGTTATTACTATTATCACAGTGTCAGATCAGTATGGATAAGCTGTTATTACTATTATCACAGTGTCAGATGAGTATGGATAAGCTGTAATTACTATTATCAAATGGTCAGATCAGTATGGATAACCTGTTATTACTATTATCACAGTGTCAGATCAGTATGGATAAGCTGTTATTACTATTATCACGAGGTAATATCAGTATGGATAAGCTGTTATTACTATTATCACAGTGTCAGATCAGTATGGATAAGCTGTTATTACTATTATCACAGGGTCAGATCAGTATGGATAAGCTGTTATTACTATTATCACAGTGTCAGATCAGTATGGATAAGCTGTTATTACTATTATCACAGTGTCAGATCAGTATGGATAAGCTGTTATTACTATTATCACAGTGTCAGATCAGTATGGATAAGCTGTTATTACTATTATCACAGTGTCAGATGAGTATGGATAAGCTGTTATTACTATTATCAAATGGTCAGATCAGTATGGATAACCTGTTATTACTATTATCACAGTGTCAGATCAGTATGGATAAGCTGTTATTACTAATATCACGAGGTAATATCAGTATGGATAAGCTGTTATTACTATTATCACAGTGTCAGATCAGTATGGATAAGCTGTTATTACTATTATCACATGATCAGATCAGTTTGGATAAGCTGTTATTACTATTATCACAGGGTCAAATCAGTTTGGATATGCTGTTATTACTATTATCACAGGGTCAGATCAGTATGGATAAGCTGTTATTACTATTATCACAAGGTAACATCAGTATGGATAAGCTGTTATTACTATTATCACAGTGTCAGATCAGTATGGATAAGCTGTTATTACTATTATCACAGGGTCAGATCAGTATGGATAAGCTGTTATTACTATTATCACAGTGTCAGATCAGTATGGATAAGCTGTTATTACTATTATCACATGATCAGATCAGTTTGGATAAGCTGTTATTACTATTATCACAGGGTCAAATCAGTATGGATAAGCTGTTATTACAATTATCACAGGGTCAGATCAGTATGGATAAGCTGTTATTACTATTATCACAAGGTAATATCAGTATGGATAAGCTGTTATTACTATTATCACAGTGTCAGATCAGTATGGATAAGCTGTTATTACTATTGTCACAGTGTCAGATCAGTATGGATAAGCTGTTATTACTATTATCACAGTGTCAGATCAGTATGGATAAGCTGTTATTACTATTATCACAGTGTCAGATGAGTATGGATAAGCTGTAATTACTATTATCAAATGGTCAGATCAGTATGGATAACCTGTTATTACTATTATCACAGTGTCAGATCAGTATGGATAAGCTGTTATTACTATTATCACGAGGTAATATCAGTATGGATAAGCTGTTATTACTATTATCACAGTGTCAGATCAGTATGGATAAGCTGTTATTACTATTATCACAGGGTCAGATCAGTATGGATAAGCTGTTATTACTATTATCACAGTGTCAGATCAGTATGGATAAGCTGTTATTACTATTATCACAGTGTCAGATCAGTATGGATAAGCTGTTATTACTATTATCACAGTGTCAGATCAGTATGGATAAGCTGTTATTACTATTATCACAGTGTCAGATGAGTATGGATAAGCTGTTATTACTATTATCAAATGGTCAGATCAGTATGGATAACCTGTTATTACTATTATCACAGTGTCAGATCAGTATGGATAAGCTGTTATTACTAATATCACGAGGTAATATCAGTATGGATAAGCTGTTATTACTATTATCACAGTGTCAGATCAGTATGGATAAGCTGTTATTACTATTATCACATGATCAGATCAGTTTGGATAAGCTGTTATTACTATTATCACAGGGTCAAATCAGTTTGGATATGCTGTTATTACTATTATCACAGGGTCAGATCAGTATGGATAAGCTGTTATTACTATTATCACAAGGTAACATCAGTATGGATAAGCTGTTATTACTATTATCACAGTGTCAGATCAGTATGGATAAGCTGTTATTACTATTATCACAGGGTCAGATCAGTATGGATAAGCTGTTATTACTATTATCACAGTGTCAGATCAGTATGGATAAGCTGTTATTACTATTATCACAGGGTCAGATCAGTATGGATAAGCTGTTATTACTATTATCACAGTGTCAGATCAGTATGGATAAGCTGTTATTACCATTATCACAATGTCAGATCAGTGTGGATAAGCTGTTATTACTATTATCACATGGTCAGATCAGTGTGGATAAGCTGTTATTACTATTATCACAGTGTCAGATCAGTATGGATAAGCTTTTATTAGTATTATCACAGTGTCAGATCAGTATGGATAAGCTGTTATTACTATTATCACAGTGTCAGATCAGTATGGATAAGCTGTTATTACTATTATCACAGTGTCAGATGAGTATGGATAGGCTGTTATTACTTTTATCAAATGGTCAGATCAGTATGGATAACCTGTTATTACTATTATCACAGTGTCAGATCAGTATGGATAAGCTGTTATTACTATTATCACAGTGTCAGATCAGTATGGATAAGCTGTTATTACTATTATCACAGGGTCAGATCAGTTTGGATAAGCTGTTATTACTATTATCACAGGGTCAGATCAGTATGGATAAGCTGTTATTACTATTATCACAGGGTCAGATCAGTATGGATAAGCTGTTATTACTATTATCACAGGGTAATATCAGTATGGATAAGCTGTTATTACTATTATCACAGTGTCAGATCAGTATGGATAAGCTGTTATTACTATTATCACAGGGTCAGATCAGTATGGATAAGCTGTTATTACTATTATCACAGTGTCAGATCAGTGTGGACAAGCTGTTATTACTATTATCACATGGTCAGATCAGTGTGGATAAGCTGTTATTATTATTATCACGAGATCAGATCAGTATGGATAAGTTGTTATTACTATTATCACGAGGTAATATCAGTATGGATAAGCTGTTATTACTATTATCACAGTGTCCGATCAGTGTGGATAAGCTGTTATTACTATTATCACAGTGTCAGATCAGTATGGATAAGCTGTTATTACTATTATCACATGATCAGATCAGTTTGGATAAGCTGTTATTACTATTATCACAGGGTCAAATCAGTATGGATAAGCTGTTATTACTATTATCACAGGGTCAGATCAGTATGGATAAGCTGTTATTACTATTATCACAGTGTCAGATCAGTATGGATAAGCTGTTATTACTATTATCACAGTGTCAGATCAGTATGGATAAGCTGTTATTACTATTATCACAGTGTCAGATCAGTATGGATAAGCTGTTATTACTATTATCACAGTGTCAGATGAGTATGGATAAGCTGTTATTACTATTATCAAATGGTCAGATCAGTATGGATAACCTGTTATTACTATTATCACAGTGTCAGATCAGTATGGATAAGCTGTTATTACTATTATCACGAGGTAATATCAGTATGGATAAGCTGTTATTACTATTATCACAGTGTCAGATCAGTATGGATAAGCTGTTATTACTATTGTCACAGTGTCAGATCAGTATGGATAAGCTGTTATTACTATTATCACAGGGTCAGATCAGTATGGATAAGCTGGTATTACTATTATCACAGGGTCAGATCAGTATGGATAAGCTGTTATTACTATTATCACAGTGTCAGATGAGTATGGATAAGCTGTTATTACTATTATCAAATGGTCAGATCAGTATGGATAACCTGTTATTACTATTATCACAGTGTCAGATCAGTATGGATAAGCTGTTATTACTATTATCACGAGGTAATATCAGTATGGATAAGCTGTTATTACTATTATCACATTGTCAGATCAGTATGGATAAGCTGTTATTACTATTATCACATGATCAGATCAGTTTGGATAAGCTGTTATTACTATTATCACAGGGTCAAATCAGTATGGATAAGCTGTTATTACTATTATCACAGGGTCAGATCAGTATGGATAAGCTGTTATTACTATTATCACAAGGTAATATCAGTATGGATAAGCTGTTATTACTATTATCACAGTGTCAGATCAGTATGGATAAGCTGTTATTACTATTATCACAGGGTCAGATCAGTATGGATAAGCTGTTATTACTATTATCACAGTGTCAGATCAGTATGGATAAGCTGTTATTACTATTATCACAAGGTAATATCAGTATGGATAAGCTGTTATTACTATTATCACAGTGTCAGATCAGTATGGATAAGCTGTTATTACTATTATCACAGAGTCAGATCAGTATGGATAAGCTGTTATTACTATTATCACAGTGTCAGATCAGTATTGTCGTGTCTTTGACTATGGACAGTATGGATAAGCTGTTATTACTATTATCACAGTGTCAGATGAGTATGGATAAGCTGTTATTACTATTATCAAATGGTCAGATCAGTATGGATAAGCTGTTATTACTATTATCACAGTGTCAGATGAGTATGGATAAGCTGTTATTACTATTATCAAATGGTCAGATCAGTATGGATAACCTGTTATTACTATTATCACAGTGTCAGATCAGTATGGATAAGCTGTTATTACTATTATCACGAGGTAATATCAGTATGGATAAGCTGTTATTACTATTATCACAGTGTCAGATCAGTATGGATAAGCTGTTATTACTATTATCACATGATCAGATCAGTTTGGATAAGCTGTTATTACTATTATCACAGGGTCAAATCAGTATGGATAAGCTGTTATTACTATTATCACAGGGTCAGATCAGTATGGATAAGCTGTTATTACTATTATCACAAGGTAATATCAGTATGGATAAGCTGTTATTACTATTATCACAGTGTCAGATCAGTATGGATAAGCTGTTATTACTATTATCACAGGGTCAGATCAGTATGGATAAGCTGTTATTACTATTATCACAAGGTAATATCAGTATGGATAAGCTGTTATTACTATTATCACAGTGTCAGATCAGTATGGATAAGCTGTTATTACTATTATCACAGGGTCAGATCAGTATGGATAAGCTGTTATTACTATTATCACAGTGTCAGATCAGTATGGATAAGCTGTTATTACTATTATCACAGGGTCAGATCAGTATGGATAAGCTGTTATTACTATTATCACAAGGTAATATCAGTATGGATAAGCTGTTATTACTATTATCACAGTGTCAGATCAGTATGGATAAGCTGTTATTACTATTATCACAGGGTCAGATCAGTATGGATAAGCTGTTATTACTATTATCACAGTGTCAGATCAGTATTGTCGTGTCTTTGACTATGGACAGTATGGATAAGCTGTTATTACTATTATCACAGTGTCAGATGAGTATGGATAAGCTGTTATTACTATTATCAAATGGTCAGATCAGTATGGATAAGCTGTTATTACTATTATCACAGTGTCAGATGAGTATGGATAAGCTGTTATTACTATTATCAAATGGTCAGATCAGTATGGATAACCTGTTATTACTATTATCACAGTGTCAGATCAGTATGGATAAGCTGTTATTACTATTATCACGAGGTAATATCAGTATGGATAAGCTGTTATTACTATTATCACAGTGTCAGATCAGTATGGATAAGCTGTTATTACTATTATCACATGATCAGATCAGTTTGGATAAGCTGTTATTACTATTATCACAGGGTCAAATCAGTATGGATAAGCTGTTATTACTATTATCACAGGGTCAGATCAGTATGGATAAGCTGTTATTACTATTATCACAAGGTAATATCAGTATGGATAAGCTGTTATTACTATTATCACAGTGTCAGATCAGTATGGATAAGCTGTTATTACTATTATCACAGGGTCAGATCAGTATGGATAAGCTGTTATTACTATTATCACAGTGTCAGATCAGTATGGATAAGCTGTTATTACTATTATCACAGGGTCAGATCAGTATGGATAAGCTGTTATTACTATTATCACAAGGTAATATCAGTATGGATAAGCTGTTATTACTATTATCACAGTGTCAGATCAGTATGGATAAGCTGTTATTACTATTATCACAGGGTCAGATCAGTATGGATAAGCTGTTATTACTATTATCACAGTGTCAGATCAGTATTGTCGTGTCTTTGACTATGGACAGTATGGATAAGCTGTTATTACTATTATCACAGTGTCAGATGAGTATGGATAAGCTGTTATTACTATTATCAAATGGTCAGATCAGTATGGATAACCTGTTATTACTATTATCACAGTGTCAGATCAGTATGGATAAGCTGTTATTACTATTATCACGAGGTAATATCAGTATGGATAAGCTGTTATTACTATTATCACATTGTCAGATCAGTATGGATAAGCTGTTATTACTATTATCACATGATCAGATCAGTTTGGATAAGCTGTTATTACTATTATCACAGTGTCAGATCAGTATGGATAAGCTGTTATTACTATTATCACAGTGTCAGATCAGTATGGATAAGCTGTTATTACTATTATCACAGGGTCAGATCAGTTTGGATAAGCTGTTATTACTATTATCACAGGGTCAGATCAGTATGGATAAGCTGTTATTACTATTATCACAGTGTCAGATCAGTATGGATAAGCTGTTATTACTATTATCACAGGGTAATATCAGTATGGATAAGCTGTTATTACTATTATCACAGTGTCAGATCAGTATGGATAAGCTGTTATTACTATTATCACAGGGTCAGATCAGTATGGATAAGCTGTTATTACTATTATCACAGTGTCAGATCAGTGTGGACAAGCTGTTATTACTATTATCACATGGTCAGATCAGTGTGGATAAGCTGTTATTATTATTATCACGAGATCAGATCAGTATGGATAAGCTGTTATTACTATTATCACGAGGTAATATCAGTATGGATAAGCTGTTATTACTATTATCACAGTGTCCGATCAGTGTGGATAAGCTGTTATTACTATTATCACAGTGTCAGATCAGTATGGATAAGCTGTTATTACTATTATCACATGATCAGATCAGTTTGGATAAGCTGTTATTACTATTATCACAGGGTCAAATCAGTATGGATAAGCTGTTATTACTATTATCACAGGGTCAGATCAGTATGGATAAGCTGTTATTACTATTATCACAGTGTCAGATCAGTATGGATAAGCTGTTATTACTATTATCACAGTGTCAGATCAGTATGGATAAGCTGTTATTACTATTATCACAGGGTCAGATCAGTTTGGATAAGCTGTTATTACTATTATCACAGTGTCAGATCAGTATGGATAAGCTGTTATTACTATTATCACAGGGTCAGATCAGTATGGATAAGCTGTTATTACTATTATCACAAGGTAATATCAGTATGGATAAGCTGTTATTACTATTATCACAGTGTCAGATCAGTATGGATAAGCTGTTATTACTATTATCACAGGGTCAGATCAGTATGGATAAGCTGTTATTACTATTATCACAGTGTCAGATCAGTATTGTCGTGTCTTTGACTATGGACAGTATGGATAAGCTGTTATTACTATTATCACAGTGTCAGATGAGTATGGATAAGCTGTTATTACTATTATCAAATGGTCAGATCAGTATGGATAAGCTGTTATTACTATTATCACAGTGTCAGATGAGTATGGATAAGCTGTTATTACTATTATCAAATGGTCAGATCAGTATGGATAACCTGTTATTACTATTATCACAGTGTCAGATCAGTATGGATAAGCTGTTATTACTATTATCACGAGGTAATATCAGTATGGATAAGCTGTTATTACTATTATCACAGTGTCAGATCAGTATGGATAAGCTGTTATTACTATTATCACATGATCAGATCAGTTTGGATAAGCTGTTATTACTATTATCACAGGGTCAAATCAGTATGGATAAGCTGTTATTACTATTATCACAGGGTCAGATCAGTATGGATAAGCTGTTATTACTATTATCACAAGGTAATATCAGTATGGATAAGCTGTTATTACTATTATCACAGTGTCAGATCAGTATGGATAAGCTGTTATTACTATTATCACAGGGTCAGATCAGTATGGATAAGCTGTTATTACTATTATCACAGTGTCAGATCAGTATGGATAAGCTGTTATTACTATTATCACAGGGTCAGATCAGTATGGATAAGCTGTTATTACTATTATCACAAGGTAATATCAGTATGGATAAGCTGTTATTACTATTATCACAGTGTCAGATCAGTATGGATAAGCTGTTATTACTATTATCACAGGGTCAGATCAGTATGGATAAGCTGTTATTACTATTATCACAGTGTCAGATCAGTATTGTCGTGTCTTTGACTATGGACAGTATGGATAAGCTGTTATTACTATTATCACAGTGTCAGATGAGTATGGATAAGCTGTTATTACTATTATCAAATGGTCAGATCAGTATGGATAACCTGTTATTACTATTATCACAGTGTCAGATCAGTATGGATAAGCTGTTATTACTATTATCACGAGGTAATATCAGTATGGATAAGCTGTTATTACTATTATCACATTGTCAGATCAGTATGGATAAGCTGTTATTACTATTATCACATGATCAGATCAGTTTGGATAAGCTGTTATTACTATTATCACAGTGTCAGATCAGTATGGATAAGCTGTTATTACTATTATCACAGTGTCAGATCAGTATGGATAAGCTGTTATTACTATTATCACAGGGTCAGATCAGTTTGGATAAGCTGTTATTACTATTATCACAGGGTCAGATCAGTATGGATAAGCTGTTATTACTATTATCACAGTGTCAGATCAGTATGGATAAGCTGTTATTACTATTATCACAGGGTAATATCAGTATGGATAAGCTGTTATTACTATTATCACAGTGTCAGATCAGTATGGATAAGCTGTTATTACTATTATCACAGGGTCAGATCAGTATGGATAAGCTGTTATTACTATTATCACAGTGTCAGATCAGTGTGGACAAGCTGTTATTACTATTATCACATGGTCAGATCAGTGTGGATAAGCTGTTATTATTATTATCACGAGATCAGATCAGTATGGATAAGCTGTTATTACTATTATCACGAGGTAATATCAGTATGGATAAGCTGTTATTACTATTATCACAGTGTCCGATCAGTGTGGATAAGCTGTTATTACTATTATCACAGTGTCAGATCAGTATGGATAAGCTGTTATTACTATTATCACATGATCAGATCAGTTTGGATAAGCTGTTATTACTATTATCACAGGGTCAAATCAGTATGGATAAGCTGTTATTACTATTATCACAGGGTCAGATCAGTATGGATAAGCTGTTATTACTATTATCACAAGGTAATATCAGTATGGATAAGCTGTTATTACTATTATCACAGTGTCAGATCAGTATGGATAAGCTGTTATTACTATTATCACAGTGTCAGATCAGTATGGATAAGCTGTTATTACTATTATCACAGTGTCAGATCAGTATGGATAAGCTGTTATTACTATTATCACAGTGTCAGATGAGTATGGATAAGCTGTTATTACTATTATCAAATGGTCAGATCAGTATGGATAACCTGTTATTACTATTATCACAGTGTCAGATCAGTATGGATAAGCTGTTATTACTATTATCACGAGGTAATATCAGTATGGATAAGCTGTTATTACTATTATCACAGTGTCAGATGAGTATGGATAAGCTGTTATTACTATTATCAAATGGTCAGATCAGTATGGATAACCTGTTATTACTATTATCACAGTGTCCGATCAGTGTGGATAAGCTGTTATTACTATTATCACAGTGTCAGATCAGTATGGATAAGCTGTTATTACTATTATCACATGATCAGATCAGTTTGGATAAGCTGTTATTACTATTATCACAGGGTCAAATCAGTATGGATAAGCTGTTATTACTATTATCACAGGGTCAGATCAGTATGGATAAGCTGTTATTACTATTATCACAAGGTAATATCAGTATGGATAAGCTGTTATTACTATTATCACAGTGTCAGATCAGTATGGATAAGCTGTTATTACTATTGTCACAGTGTCAGATCAGTATGGATAAGCTGTTATTACTATTATCACAGTGTCAGATCAGTATGGATAAGCTGTTATTACTATTATCACAGTGTCAGATGAGTATGGATAAGCTGTTATTACTATTATCAAATGGTCAGATCAGTATGGATAACCTGTTATTACTATTATCACAGTGTCAGATCAGTATGGATAAGCTGTTATTACTATTATCACGAGGTAATATCAGTATGGATAAGCTGTTATTACTATTATCACAGTGTCAGATCAGTATGGATAAGCTGTTATTACTATTATCACAGGGTCAGATCAGTATGGATAAGCTGTTATTACTATTATCACAGTGTCAGATCAGTATGGATAAGCTGTTATTACTATTATCACAGTGTCAGATCAGTATGGATAAGCTGTTATTACTATTATCACAGTGTCAGATCAGTATGGATAAGCTGTTATTACTATTATCACAGTGTCAGATGAGTATGGATAAGCTGTTATTACTATTATCAAATGGTCAGATCAGTATGGATAACCTGTTATTACTATTATCACAGTGTCAGATCAGTATGGATAAGCTGTTATTACTAATATCACGAGGTAATATCAGTATGGATAAGCTGTTATTACTATTATCACAGTGTCAGATCAGTATGGATAAGCTGTTATTACTATTATCACATGATCAGATCAGTTTGGATAAGCTGTTATTACTATTATCACAGGGTCAAATCAGTTTGGATATGCTGTTATTACTATTATCACAGGGTCAGATCAGTATGGATAAGCTGTTATTACTATTATCACAAGGTAACATCAGTATGGATAAGCTGTTATTACTATTATCACAGTGTCAGATCAGTATGGATAAGCTGTTATTACTATTATCACAGGGTCAAATCAGTATGGATAAGCTGTTATTACTATTATCACAGTGTCAGATCAGTATGGATAAGCTGTTATTACTATTATCACAGGGTCAGATCAGTATGGATAAGCTGTTATTACTATTATCACAGTGTCAGATCAGTATGGATAAGCTGTTATTACCATTATCACAATGTCAGATCAGTGTGGATAAGCTGTTATTACTATTATCACATGGTCAGATCAGTGTGGATAAGCTGTTATTACTATTATCACAGTGTCAGATCAGTATGGATAAGCTTTTATTAGTATTATCACAGTGTCAGATCAGTATGGATAAGCTGTTATTACTATTATCACAGTGTCAGATCAGTATGGATAAGCTGTTATTACTATTATCACAGTGTCAGATGAGTATGGATAGGCTGTTATTACTTTTATCAAATGGTCAGATCAGTATGGATAACCTGTTATTACTATTATCACAGTGTCAGATCAGTATGGATAAGCTGTTATTACTATTATCACAGTGTCAGATCAGTATGGATAAGCTGTTATTACTATTATCACAGGGTCAGATCAGTTTGGATAAGCTGTTATTACTATTATCACAGGGTCAGATCAGTATGGATAAGCTGTTATTACTATTATCACAGGGTCAGATCAGTATGGATAAGCTGTTATTACTATTATCACAGGGTAATATCAGTATGGATAAGCTGTTATTACTATTATCACAGTGTCAGATCAGTATGGATAAGCTGTTATTACTATTATCACAGGGTCAGATCAGTATGGATAAGCTGTTATTACTATTATCACAGTGTCAGATCAGTGTGGACAAGCTGTTATTACTATTATCACATGGTCAGATCAGTGTGGATGAGCTGTTATTATTATTATCACGAGATCAGATCAGTATGGATAAGTTGTTATTACTATTATCACGAGGTAATATCAGTATGGATAAGCTGTTATTACTATTATCACAGTGTCCGATCAGTGTGGATAAGCTGTTATTACTATTATCACAGTGTCAGATCAGTATGGATAAGCTGTTATTACTATTATCACATGATCAGATCAGTTTGGATAAGCTGTTATTACTATTATCACAGGGTCAAATCAGTATGGATAAGCTGTTATTACTATTATCACAGGGTCAGATCAGTATGGATAAGCTGTTATTACTATTATCACAAGGTAATATCAGTATGGATAAGCTGTTATTACTATTATCACAGTGTCAGATCAGTATGGATAAGCTGTTATTACTATTATCACAGTGTCAGATCAGTATGGATAAGCTGTTATTACTATTATCACAGTGTCAGATCAGTATGGATAAGCTGTTATTACTATTATCACAGTGTCAGATGAGTATGGATAAGCTGTTATTACTATTATCAAATGGTCAGATCAGTATGGATAACCTGTTATTACTATTATCACAGTGTCAGATCAGTATGGATAAGCTGTTATTACTATTATCACGAGGTAATATCAGTATGGATAAGCTGTTATTACTATTATCACAGTGTCAGATCAGTATGGATAAGCTGTTATTACTATTGTCACAGTGTCAGATCAGTATGGATAAGCTGTTATTACTATTATCACAGGGTCAGATCAGTATGGATAAGCTGGTATTACTATTATCACAGGGTCAGATCAGTATGGATAAGCTGTTATTACTATTATCACAGTGTCAGATGAGTATGGATAAGCTGTTATTACTATTATCAAATGGTCAGATCAGTATGGATAACCTGTTATTACTATTATCACAGTGTCAGATCAGTATGGATAAGCTGTTATTACTATTATCACGAGGTAATATCAGTATGGATAAGCTGTTATTACTATTATCACATTGTCAGATCAGTATGGATAAGCTGTTATTACTATTATCACATGATCAGATCAGTTTGGATAAGCTGTTATTACTATTATCACAGGGTCAAATCAGTATGGATAAGCTGTTATTACTATTATCACAGGGTCAGATCAGTATGGATAAGCTGTTATTACTATTATCACAAGGTAATATCAGTATGGATAAGCTGTTATTACTATTATCACAGTGTCAGATCAGTATGGATAAGCTGTTATTACTATTATCACAGGGTCAGATCAGTATGGATAAGCTGTTATTACTATTATCACAGTGTCAGATCAGTATGGATAAGCTGTTATTACTATTATCACAAGGTAATATCAGTATGGATAAGCTGTTATTACTATTATCACAGTGTCAGATCAGTATGGATAAGCTGTTATTACTATTATCACAGAGTCAGATCAGTATGGATAAGCTGTTATTACTATTATCACAGTGTCAGATCAGTATTGTCGTGTCTTTGACTATGGACAGTATGGATAAGCTGTTATTACTATTATCACAGTGTCAGATGAGTATGGATAAGCTGTTATTACTATTATCAAATGGTCAGATCAGTATGGATAAGCTGTTATTACTATTATCACAGTGTCAGATGAGTATGGATAAGCTGTTATTACTATTATCAAATGGTCAGATCAGTATGGATAACCTGTTATTACTATTATCACAGTGTCAGATCAGTATGGATAAGCTGTTATTACTATTATCACGAGGTAATATCAGTATGGATAAGCTGTTATTACTATTATCACAGTGTCAGATCAGTATGGATAAGCTGTTATTACTATTATCACATGATCAGATCAGTTTGGATAAGCTGTTATTACTATTATCACAGGGTCAAATCAGTATGGATAAGCTGTTATTACTATTATCACAGGGTCAGATCAGTATGGATAAGCTGTTATTACTATTATCACAAGGTAATATCAGTATGGATAAGCTGTTATTACTATTATCACAGTGTCAGATCAGTATGGATAAGCTGTTATTACTATTATCACAGGGTCAGATCAGTATGGATAAGCTGTTATTACTATTATCACAAGGTAATATCAGTATGGATAAGCTGTTATTACTATTATCACAGTGTCAGATCAGTATGGATAAGCTGTTATTACTATTATCACAGGGTCAGATCAGTATGGATAAGCTGTTATTACTATTATCACAGTGTCAGATCAGTATGGATAAGCTGTTATTACTATTATCACAGGGTCAGATCAGTATGGATAAGCTGTTATTACTATTATCACAAGGTAATATCAGTATGGATAAGCTGTTATTACTATTATCACAGTGTCAGATCAGTATGGATAAGCTGTTATTACTATTATCACAGGGTCAGATCAGTATGGATAAGCTGTTATTACTATTATCACAGTGTCAGATCAGTATTGTCGTGTCTTTGACTATGGACAGTATGGATAAGCTGTTATTACTATTATCACAGTGTCAGATGAGTATGGATAAGCTGTTATTACTATTATCAAATGGTCAGATCAGTATGGATAAGCTGTTATTACTATTATCACAGTGTCAGATGAGTATGGATAAGCTGTTATTACTATTATCAAATGGTCAGATCAGTATGGATAACCTGTTATTACTATTATCACAGTGTCAGATCAGTATGGATAAGCTGTTATTACTATTATCACGAGGTAATATCAGTATGGATAAGCTGTTATTACTATTATCACAGTGTCAGATCAGTATGGATAAGCTGTTATTACTATTATCACATGATCAGATCAGTTTGGATAAGATGTTATTACTATTATCACAGGGTCAAATCAGTATGGATAAGCTGTTATTACTATTATCACAGGGTCAGATCAGTATGGATAAGCTGTTATTACTATTATCACAAGATAATATCAGTATGGATAAGCTGTTATTACTATTATCACAGTGTCAGATCAGTATGGATAAGCTGTTATTACTATTATCACAGGGTCAGATCAGTATGGATAAGCTGTTATTACTATTATCACAGTGTCAGATCAGTATGGATAAGCTGTTATTACTATTATCACAGGGTCAGATCAGTATGGATAAGCTGTTATTACTATTATCACAAGGTAATATCAGTATGGATAAGCTGTTATTACTATTATCACAGTGTCAGATCAGTATGGATAAGCTGTTATTACTATTATCACAGGGTCAGATCAGTATGGATAAGCTGTTATTACTATTATCACAGTGTCAGATCAGTATTGTCGTGTCTTTGACTATGGACAGTATGGATAAGCTGTTATTACTATTATCACAGTGTCAGATGAGTATGGATAAGCTGTTATTACTATTATCAAATGGTCAGATCAGTATGGATAACCTGTTATTACTATTATCACAGTGTCAGATCAGTATGGATAAGCTGTTATTACTATTATCACGAGGTAATATCAGTATGGATAAGCTGTTATTACTATTATCACAGTGTCAGATCAGTATGGATAAGCTGTTATTACTATTATCACATGATCAGATCAGTATGGATAAGCTGTTATTACTATTATCACAGGGTCAGATCAGTATGGATAAGCTGTTATTACTATTATCACAGTGTCAGATCAGTATTGTCGTGTCTTTGACTATGGACAGTATGGATAAGCTGTTATTACTATTATCACAGTGTCAGATGAGTATGGATAAGCTGTTATTACTATTATCAAATGGTCAGATCAGTATGGATAAGCTGTTATTACTATTATCACAGTGTCAGATGAGTATGGATAAGCTGTTATTACTATTATCAAATGGTCAGATCAGTATGGATAACCTGTTATTACTATTATCACAGTGTCAGATCAGTATGGATAAGCTGTTATTACTATTATCACGAGGTAATATCAGTATGGATAAGCTGTTATTACTATTATCACAGTGTCAGATCAGTATGGATAAGCTGTTATTACTATTATCACATGATCAGATCAGTTTGGATAAGCTGTTATTACTATTATCACAGGGTCAAATCAGTATGGATAAGCTGTTATTACTATTATCACAGGGTCAGATCAGTATGGATAAGCTGTTATTACTATTATCACAAGGTAATATCAGTATGGATAAGCTGTTATTACTATTATCACAGTGTCAGATCAGTATGGATAAGCTGTTATTACTATTATCACAGGGTCAGATCAGTATGGATAAGCTGTTATTACTATTATCACAGTGTCAGATCAGTATGGATAAGCTGTTATTACTATTATCACAGGGTCAGATCAGTATGGATAAGCTGTTATTACTATTATCACAAGGTAATATCAGTATGGATAAGCTGTTATTACTATTATCACAGTGTCAGATCAGTATGGATAAGCTGTTATTACTATTATCACGAGGTAATATCAGTATGGATAAGCTGTTATTACTATTATCACAGTGTCAGATCAGTATGGATAAGCTGTTATTACTATTATCACATGATCAGATCAGTTTGGATAAGCTGTTATTACTATTATCACAGGGTCAAATCAGTTTGGATATGCTGTTATTACTATTATCACAGGGTCAGATCAGTATGGATAAGCTGTTATTACTATTATCACAGTGTCAGATCAGTATGGATAAGCTGTTATTACTATTATCACAGTGTCAGATCAGTATGGATAAGCTGTTATTACTATTATCACAGTGTCAGATCAGTATGGATAAGCTGTTATTACTATTATCACAGTGTCAGATGAGTATGGATAAGCTGTTATTACTATTATCAAATGGTCAGATCAGTATGGATAACCTGTTATTACTATTATCACAGTGTCAGATCAGTATGGATAAGCTGTTATTACTATTATCACGAGGTAATATCAGTATGGATAAGCTGTTATTATTATTATCACAGTGTCAGATCAGTATGGATAAGCTGTTATTACTATTATCACATGATCAGATCAGTTTGGATAAGCTGTTATTACTATTATCACAGGGTCAAATCAGTTTGGATATGCTGTTATTACTATTATCACAGGGTCAGATCAGTATGGATAAGCTGTTATTACTATTATCACAAGGTAACATCAGTATGGATAAGCTGTTATTACTATTATCACAAGGTAACATCAGTATGGATAAGCTGTTATTACTATTATCACAGGGTCAGATCAGTATGGATAAGCTGTTATTACTATTATCACAGTGTCAGATCAGTATGGATAAGCTGTTATTACTATTATCACAGGGTCAGATCAGTATGGATAAGCTGTTATTACTATTATCACAGTGTCAGATCAGTATGGATAAGCTGTTATTACCATTATCACAGTGTCAGATGAGTATGGATAGGCTGTTATTACTTTTATCAAATGGTCAGATCAGTATGGATAACCTGTTATTACTATTATCACAGTGTCAGATCAGTATGGATAAGCTGTTATTACTATTATCACAGTGTCAGATCAGTATGGATAAGCTGTTATTACTATTATCACAGGGTCAGATCAGTTTGGATAAGCTGTTATTACTATTATCACAGGGTCAGATCAGTATGGATAAGCTGTTATTACTATTATCACAGTGTCAGATCAGTATGGATAAGCTGTTATTACTATTATCACAGGGTAATATCAGTATGGATAAGCTGCTATTACTATTATCACAGTGTCAGATCAGTATGGATAAGCTGTTATTACTATTATCACAGGGTCAGATCAGTATGGATAAGCTGTTATTACTATTATCACAAGGTAACATCAGTATGGATAAGCTGTTATTACTATTATCACAAGGTAACATCAGTATGGATAAGCTGTTATTACTATTATCACAGGGTCAGATCAGTATGGATAAGCTGTTATTACTATTATCACAGTGTCAGATCAGTATGGATAAGCTGTTATTACTATTATCACAGGGTCAGATCAGTATGGATAAGCTGTTATTACTATTATCACAGTGTCAGATCAGTATGGATAAGCTGTTATTACCATTATCACAGTGTCAGATGAGTATGGATAGGCTGTTATTACTTTTATCAAATGGTCAGATCAGTATGGATAACCTGTTATTACTATTATCACAGTGTCAGATCAGTATGGATAAGCTGTTATTACTATTATCACAGTGTCAGATCAGTATGGATAAGCTGTTATTACTATTATCACAGGGTCAGATCAGTTTGGATAAGCTGTTATTACTATTATCACAGGGTCAGATCAGTATGGATAAGCTGTTATTACTATTATCACAGTGTCAGATCAGTATGGATAAGCTGTTATTACTATTATCACAGGGTAATATCAGTATGGATAAGCTGCTATTACTATTATCACAGTGTCAGATCAGTATGGATAAGCTGTTATTACTATTATCACAGGGTCAGATCAGTATGGATAATCTGTTATTACTATTATCACAGTGTCAGATCAGTGTGGACAAGCTGTTATTACTATTATCACATGGTCAGATCAGTGTGGATAAGCTGTTATTACTATTATCACGAGATCAGATCAGTATGGATAAGCTGTTATTACTATTATCACGAGGTAATATCAGTATGGATAAGCTGTTATTACTATTATCACAGTGTCCGATCAGTGTGGATAAGCTGTTATTACTATTATCACAGGGTCAAATCAGTATGGATAAGCTGTTATTACTATTATCACAGGGTCAGATCAGTATGGATAAGCTGTTATTACTATTATCACAAGGTAATATCAGTATGGATAAGCTGTTATTACTATTATCACAGTGCCAGATCAGTATGGATAAGCTGTTATTACTATTATCACAGTGTCAGATCAGTATGGATAAGCTGTTATTACTATTATCACAGTGTCAGATCAGTATGGATAAGCTGTTATTACTATTATCACAGTGTCAGATGAGTATGGATAAGCTGTTATTACTATTATCAAATGGTCAGATCAGTATGGATAACCTGTTATTACTATTATCACAGTGTCAGATCAGTATGGATAAGCTGTTATTACTATTATCACGAGGTAATATCAGTATGGATAAGCTGTTATTACTATTATCACAGTGTCAGATCAGTATGGATAAGCTGTTATTACTATTGTCACATGATCAGATCAGTTTGGAAAAGCTGTTATTACTATTATCACAGGGTCAAATCAGTTTGGATAAGCTGTTATTACTATTATCACAGGGTCAGATCAGTATGGATAAGCTGTTATTACTATTATCACAGTGTCAGATCAGTATGGATAAGCTGGTATTACTATTATCACAGGGTCAGATCAGTATGGATAAGCTGTTATTACTATTATCACAGGGTCAGATCAGTATGGATAAGCTGTTATTACTATTATCACAAGGTAATATCAGTATGGATAAGCTGTTATTACTATTATCACAGTGTCAGATCAGTATGGATAAGCTGTTATTACACTTATCACAGTGTCAGATCAGTATGGATAAGCTGTTATTACTATTATCACAGTGTCAGATCAGTATGGATAAGCTGTTATTACTATTATCACAGTGTCAGATGAGTATGGATAAGCTGTTATTACTATTATCAAATGGTCAGATCAGTATGGATAACCTGTTATTACTATTATCACAGTGTCAGATCAGTATGGATAAGCTGTTATTACTATTATCACGAGGTAATATCAGTATGGATAAGCTGTTATTACTATTATCACAGTGTCAGATCAGTATGGATAAGCTGTTATTACTATTATCACAGTGTCAGATCAGTATGGATAAGCTGTTATTACTATTATCACAGGGTCAGATCAGTATGGATAAGCTGGTATTACTATTATCACAGGGTCAGATCAGTATGGATAAGCTGTTATTACTATTATCACAGTGTCAGATGAGTATGGATAAGCTGTTATTACTATTATCAAATGGTCAGATCAGTATGGATAACCTGTTATTACTATTATCACAGTGTCAGATCAGTATGGATAAGCTGTTATTACTATTATCACGAGGTAACATCAGTATGGATAAGCTGTTATTACTATTATCACAGGGTCAGATCAGTATGGATAAGCTGTTATTACTATTATCACAGTGTCAGATCAGTATGGATAAGCTGTTATTACTATTATCACAGGGTCAGATCAGTATGGATAAGCTGTTATTACTATTATCACAGTGTCAGATCAGTATGGATAAGCTGTTATTACCATTATCACAGTGTCAGATGAGTATGGATAGGCTGTTATTACTTTTATCAAATGGTCAGATCAGTATGGATAACCTGTTATTACTATTATCACAGTGTCAGATCAGTATGGATAAGCTGTTATTACTATTATCACAGTGTCAGATCAGTATGGATAAGCTGTTATTACTATTATCACAGGGTCAGATCAGTTTGGATAAGCTGTTATTACTATTATCACAGGGTCAGATCAGTATGGATAAGCTGTTATTACTATTATCACAGTGTCAGATCAGTATGGATAAGCTGTTATTACTATTATCACAGGGTAATATCAGTATGGATAAGCTGCTATTACTATTATCACAGTGTCAGATCAGTATGGATAAGCTGTTATTACTATTATCACAGGGTCAGATCAGTATGGATAAGCTGTTATTACTATTATCACAAGGTAACATCAGTATGGATAAGCTGTTATTACTATTATCACAAGGTAACATCAGTATGGATAAGCTGTTATTACTATTATCACAGGGTCAGATCAGTATGGATAAGCTGTTATTACTATTATCACAGGGTCAGATCAGTATGGATAAGCTGTTATTACTATTATCACAAGGTAACATCAGTATGGATAAGCTGTTATTACTATTATCACAAGGTAACATCAGTATGGATAAGCTGTTATTACTATTATCACAGGGTCAGATCAGTATGGATAAGCTGTTATTACTATTATCACAGTGTCAGATCAGTATGGATAAGCTGTTATTACTATTATCACAGTGTCAGATGAGTATGGATAAGCTGTTATTACTATTATCAAATGGTCAGATCAGTATGGATAACCTGTTATTACTATTATCACAGTGTCAGATCAGTATGGATAAGCTGTTATTACTATTATCACGAGGTAATATCAGTATGGATAAGCTGTTATTACTATTATCACAGTGTCAGATCAGTATGGATAAGCTGTTATTACTATTGTCACATGATCAGATCAGTTTGGAAAAGCTGTTATTACTATTATCACAGGGTCAAATCAGTTTGGATAAGCTGTTATTACTATTATCACAGGGTCAGATCAGTATGGATAAGCTGTTATTACTATTATCACAGTGTCAGATCAGTATGGATAAGCTGGTATTACTATTATCACAGGGTCAGATCAGTATGGATAAGCTGTTATTACTATTATCACAGGGTCAGATCAGTATGGATAAGCTGTTATTACTATTATCACAAGGTAATATCAGTATGGATAAGCTGTTATTACTATTATCACAGTGTCAGATCAGTATGGATAAGCTGTTATTACACTTATCACAGTGTCAGATCAGTATGGATAAGCTGTTTTTACTATTATCACAGTGTCAGATCAGTATGGATAAGCTGTTATTACTATTATCACAGTGTCAGATGAGTATGGATAAGCTGTTATTACTATTATCAAATGGTCAGATCAGTATGGATAACCTGTTATTACTATTATCACAGTGTCAGATCAGTATGGATAAGCTGTTATTACTATTATCACGAGGTAATATCAGTATGGATAAGCTGTTATTACTATTATCACAGTGTCAGATCAGTATGGATAAGCTGTTATTACTATTATCACAGTGTCAGATCAGTATGGATAAGCTGTTATTACTATTATCACAGGGTCAGATCAGTATGGATAAGCTGGTATTACTATTATCACAGGGTCAGATCAGTATGGATAAGCTGTTATTACTATTATCACAGTGTCAGATGAGTATGGATAAGCTGTTATTACTATTATCAAATGGTCAGATCAGTATGGATAACCTGTTATTACTATTATCACAGTGTCAGATCAGTATTTATAAGCTGTTATTACTATTATCACGAGGTAACATCAGTATGGATAAGCTGTTATTACTATTATCACAAGGTAACATCAGTATGGATAAGCTGTTATTACTATTATCACAGGGTCAGATCAGTATGGATAAGCTGTTATTACTATTATCACAGTGTCAGATCAGTATGGATAAGCTGTTATTACTATTATCACAGGGTCAGATCAGTATGGATAAGCTGTTATTACTATTATCACAGTGTCAGATCAGTATGGATAAGCTGTTATTACCATTATCACAGTGTCAGATGAGTATGGATAGGCTGTTATTACTTTTATCAAATGGTCAGATCAGTATGGATAACCTGTTATTACTATTATCACAGTGTCAGATCAGTATGGATAAGCTGTTATTACTATTATCACAGTGTCAGATCAGTATGGATAAGCTGTTATTACTATTATCACAGGGTCAGATCAGTTTGGATAAGCTGTTATTACTATTATCACAGGGTCAGATCAGTATGGATAAGCTGTTATTACTATTATCACAGTGTCAGATCAGTATGGATAAGCTGTTATTACTATTATCACAGGGTAATATCAGTATGGATAAGCTGCTATTACTATTATCACAGTGTCAGATCAGTATGGATAAGCTGTTATTACTATTATCACAGGGTCAGATCAGTATGGATAAGCTGTTATTACTATTATCACAAGGTAACATCAGTATGGATAAGCTGTTATTACTATTATCACAAGGTAACATCAGTATGGATAAGCTGTTATTACTATTATCACAGGGTCAGATCAGTATGGATAAGCTGTTATTACTATTATCACAGTGTCAGATCAGTATGGATAAGCTGTTATTACTATTATCACAGGGTCAGATCAGTATGGATAAGCTGTTATTACTATTATCACAGTGTCAGATCAGTATGGATAAGCTGTTATTACCATTATCACAGTGTCAGATGAGTATGGATAGGCTGTTATTACTTTTATCAAATGGTCAGATCAGTATGGATAACCTGTTATTACTATTATCACAGTGTCAGATCAGTATGGATAAGCTGTTATTACTATTATCACAGTGTCAGATCAGTATGGATAAGCTGTTATTACTATTATCACAGGGTCAGATCAGTTTGGATAAGCTGTTATTACTATTATCACAGGGTCAGATCAGTATGGATAAGCTGTTATTACTATTATCAAAGTGTCAGATCAGTATGGATAAGCTGTTATTACTATTATCACAGGGTAATATCAGTATGGATAAGCTGCTATTACTATTATCACAGTGTCAGATCAGTATGGATAAGCTGTTATTACTATTATCACAGGGTCAGATCAGTATGGATAATCTGTTATTACTATTATCACAGTGTCAGATCAGTGTGGACAAGCTGTTATTACTATTATCACATGGTCAGATCAGTGTGGATAAGCTGTTATTACTATTATCACGAGATCAGATCAGTATGGATAAGCTGTTATTACTATTATCACGAGGTAATATCAGTATGGATAAGCTGTTATTACTATTATCACAGTGTCCGATCAGTGTGGATAAGCTGTTATTACTATTATCACAGGGTCAAATCAGTATGGATAAGCTGTTATTACTATTATCACAGGGTCAGATCAGTATGGATAAGCTGTTATTACTATTATCACAAGGTAATATCAGTATGGATAAGCTGTTATTACTATTTTCACAGTGCCAGATCAGTATGGATAAGCTGTTATTACTATTATCACAGTGTCAGATCAGTATGGATAAGCTGTTATTACTATTATCACAGTGTCAGATCAGTATGGATAAGCTGTTATTACTATTATCACAGTGTCAGATCAGTATGGATAAGCTGTTATTACTATTATCAAATGGTCAGATCAGTATGGATAACCTGTTATTACTATTATCACAGTGTCAGATCAGTATGGATAAGCTGTTATTACTATTATCACGAGGTAATATCAGTATGGATAAGCTGTTATTACTATTATCACAGTGTCAGATCAGTATGGATAAGCTGTTATTACTATTGTCACATGATCAGATCAGTTTGGAAAGGCTGTTATTACTATTATCACAGGGTCAAATCAGTTTGGATAAGCTGTTATTACTATTATCACAGGGTCAGATCAGTATGGATAAGCTGTTATTACTATTATCACAGTGTCAGATCAGTATGGATAAGCTGGTATTACTATTATCACAGGGTCAGATCAGTATGGATAAGCTGTTATTACTATTATCACAGGGTCAGATCAGTATGGATAAGCTGTTATTACTATTATCACAAGGTAATATCAGTATGGATAAGCTGTTATTACTATTATCACAGTGTCAGATCAGTATGGATAAGCTGTTATTACACTTATCACAGTGTCAGATCAGTATGGATAAGCTGTTATTACTATTATCACAGTGTCAGATCAGTATGGATAAGCTGTTATTACTATTATCACAGTGTCAGATGAGTATGGATAAGCTGTTATTACTATTATCAAATGGTCAGATCAGTATGGATAACCTGTTATTACTATTATCACAGTGTCAGATCAGTATGGATAAGCTGTTATTACTATTATCACGAGGTAATATCAGTATGGATAAGCTGTTATTACTATTATCACAGTGTCAGATCAGTATGGATAAGCTGTTATTACTATTATCACGAGGTAATATCAGTATGGATAAGCTGTTATTACTATTATCACAGTGTCAGATCAGTATGGATAAGCTGTTATTACTATTATCACATGATCAGATCAGTTTGGATAAGCTGTTATTACTATTATCACAGGGTCAAATCAGTTTGGATATGCTGTTATTACTATTATCACAGTGTCAGATCAGTATGGATAAGCTGTTATTACTATTATCACATGATCAGATCAGTTTGGATAAGCTGTTATTACTATTATCACAGGGTCAAATCAGTTTGGATATGCTGTTATTACTATTATCACAGGGTCAGATCAGTATGGATAAGCTGTTATTACTATTATCACAGTGTCAGATCAGTATGGATAAGCTGTTATTACTATTATCACAGTGTCAGATCAGTATGGATAAGCTGTTATTACTATTATCACAGGGTCAGATCAGTATGGATAAGCTGGTATTACTATTATCACAGGGTCAGATCAGTATGGATAAGCTGTTATTACTATTATCACAGTGTCAGATGAGTATGGATAAGCTGTTATTACTATTATCAAATGGTCAGATCAGTATGGATAACCTGTTATTACTATTATCACAGTGTCAGATCAGTATGGATAAGCTGTTATTACTATTATCACGAGGTAATATCAGTATGGATAAGCTGTTATTACTATTATCACAGTGTCAGATCAGTATGGATAAGCTGTTATTACTATTATCACATGATCAGATCAGTTTGGATAAGCTGTTATTACTATTATCACAGGGTCAAATCAGTTTGGATATGCTGTTATTACTATTATCACAGGGTCACATCAGTATGGATTAGCTGTTATTACTATTATCACAGTGTCAGATCAGTATGGATAAGCTGTTATTACTATTATCACAGTGTCAGATCAGTATGGATAAGCTGTTATTACTATTATCACAGTGTCAGATGAGTATGGATAAGCTGTTATTACTATTATCAAATGGTCAGATCAGTATGGATAACCTGTTATTACTATTATCACAGTGTCAGATCAGTATGGATAAGCTGTTATTACTATTATCACGAGGTAATATCAGTATGGATAAGCTGTTATTACTATTATCACAGTGTCAGATCAGTATGGATAAGCTGTTATTACTATTATCACATGATCAGATCAGTTTGGATAAGCTGTTATTACTATTATCACAGGGTCAAATCAGTTTGGATATGCTGTTATTACTATTATCACAGGGTCAGATCAGTATGGATAAGCTGTTATTACTATTATCACAAGGTAATATCAGTATGGATAAGCTGTTATTACTATTATCACATGGTCAGATCAGTGTGGATAAGCTGTTATTACTATTATCACAGTGTCAGATCAGTATGGATAAGCTGTTATTACTATTATCACATGATCAGATCAGTTTGGATAAGCTGTTATTACTATTATCACAGGGTCAAATCAGTTTGGATATGCTGTTATTACTATTATCACAGGGTCAGATCAGTATGGATAAGCTGTTATTACTATTATCACAGTGTCAGATCAGTATGGATAAGCTGTTATTACTATTATCACAGTGTCAGATCAGTATGGATAAGCTGTTATTACTATTATCACAGGGTCAGATCAGTATGGATAAGCTGGTATTACTATTATCACAGGGTCAGATCAGTATGGATAAGCTGTTATTACTATTATCACAGTGTCAGATGAGTATGGATAAGCTGTTATTACTATTATCAAATGGTCAGATCAGTATGGATAACCTGTTATTACTATTATCACAGTGTCAGATCAGTATGGATAAGCTGTTATTACTATTATCACGAGGTAATATCAGTATGGATAAGCTGTTATTACTATTATCACAGTGTCAGATCAGTATGGATAAGCTGTTATTACTATTATCACATGATCAGATCAGTTTGGATAAGCTGTTATTACTATTATCACAGGGTCAAATCAGTTTGGATATGCTGTTATTACTATTATCACAGGGTCACATCAGTATGGATAAGCTGTTATTACTATTATCACAGTGTCAGATCAGTATGGATAAGCTGTTATTACTATTATCACAGTGTCAGATCAGTATGGATAAGCTGTTATTACTATTATCACAGTGTCAGATCAGTATGGATAAGCTGTTATTACTATTATCACAGTGTCAGATGAGTATGGATAAGCTGTTATTACTATTATCAAATGGTCAGATCAGTATCGATAACCTGTTATTACTATTATCACAGTGTCAGATCAGTATGGATAAGCTGTTATTACTATTATCACGAGGTAATATCAGTATGGATAAGCTGTTATTACTATTATCACAGTGTCAGATCAGTATGGATAATCTGTTATTACTATTATCACATGATCAGATCAGTTTGGATAAGCTGTTATTACTATTATCACAGGGTCAAATCAGTTTGGATATGCTGTTATTACTATTATCACAGGGTCAGATCAGTATGGATAAGCTGTTATTACTATTATCACAAGGTAATATCAGTATGGATAAGCTGTTATTACTATTATCACATGGTCAGATCAGTGTGGATAAGCTGTTATTACTATTATCACAGTGTCAGATCAGTATGGATAAGCTTTTATTAGTATTATCACAGTGTCAGATCAGTATGGATAAGCTGTTATTACTATTATCACAGTGTCAGATCAGTATGGATAAGCTGTTATTACTATTATCACAGTGTCAGATGAGTATGGATAGGCTGTTATTACTATTATCAAATGGTCAGATCAGTATGGATAACCTGTTATTACTATTATCACAGTGTCAGATCAGTATGGATAAGCTGTTATTACTATTATCACAGTGTCAGATCAGTATGGATAAGCTGTTATTACTATTATCACAGGGTCAGATCAGTTTGGATAAGCTGTTATTACTATTATCACAGGGTCAGATCAGTATGGATAAGCTGTTATTACTATTATCACAGGGTAATATCAGTATGGATAAGCTGTTATTACTATTATCACAGTGTCAGATCAGTATGGATGAGCTGTTATTACTATTATCACAGGGTCAGATCAGTATGGATAAGCTGTTATTACTATTATCACAGTGTTAGATCAGTGTGGACAAGCTGTTATTACTATTATCACATGGTCAGATCAGTATGGATAAGCTGTTATTACTATTATCAAATGGTCAGATCAGTATGGATAACCTGTTATTACTATTATCACAGTGTCAGATCAGTATGGATAAGCTGTTATTACTATTATCACGAGGTAATATCAGTATGGATAAGCTGTTATTACTATTATCACAGTGTCAGATCAGTATGGATAAGCTGTTATTACTATTATCACATGATCAGATCAGTTTGGATAAGCTGTTATTACTATTATCACAGGGTCAAATCAGTTTGGATATGCTGTTATTACTATTATCACAGGGTCAGATCAGTATGGATAAGCTGTTATTACTATTATCACAAGGTAATATCAGTATGGATAAGCTGTTATTACTATTATCACATGGTCAGATCAGTGTGGATAAGCTGTTATTACTATTATCACAGTGTCAGATGAGTATGGATAGGCTGTTATTACTATTATCAAATGGTCAGATCAGTATGGATAACCTGTTATTACTATTATCACAGTGTCAGATCAGTATGGATAAGCTGTTATTACTATTATCACAGTGTCAGATCAGTATGGATAAGCTGTTATTACTATTATCACAGGGTCAGATCAGTTTGGATAAGCTGTTATTACTATTATCACAGGGTCAGATCAGTATGGATAAGCTGTTATTACTATTATCACAGGGTAATATCAGTATGGATAAGCTGTTATTACTATTATCACAGTGTCAGATCAGTATGGATGAGCTGTTATTACTATTATCACAGGGTCAGATCAGTATGGATAAGCTGTTATTACTATTATCACAGTGTTAGATCAGTGTGGACAAGCTGTTATTACTATTATCACATGGTCAGATCAGTGTGGATAAGCTGTTATTACTATTATCACAGTGTCAGATCAGTGTGGATAAGCTGTTATTACTATTATCACGAGATCAGATCAGTATGGATAAGCTCCTATTACTATTATCACGAGGTAATTTCAGTATGGATAAGCTGTTATTACTATTATCACAGTGTCCGATCAGTGTGGATAAGCTGTTATTACTATTATCACAGTGTCAGATCAGTATGGATAAGCTGTTATTACTATTATCACATGATCAGATCAGTTTGGATAAGCTGTTATTACTATTATCACAGGGTCAAATCAGTATGGATAAGCTGTTATTACTATTATCACAGGGTCAGATCAGTATGGATAAGCTGTTATTACTATTATCACAAGGTAATATCAGTATGGATAAGCTGTTATTACTATTATCACAGTGTCAGATCAGTATGGATAAGCTGTTATTACTATTATCACAGGGTCAGATCAGTATGGATAAGCTGTTATTACTATTATCACAAGGTAATATCAGTATGGATAAGCTGTTATTACTATTATCACAGTGTCAGATCAGTATGGATAAGCTGTTATTACTATTATCACAAGGTAATATCAGTATGGATAAGCTGTTATTACTATTATCACAGTGTCAGATGAGTATGGATAGGCTGTTATTACTATTATCAAATGGTCAGATCAGTATGGATAACCTGTTATTACTATTATCACAGTGTCAGATCAGTATGGATAAGCTGTTATTACTATTATCACAGTGTCAGATCAGTATGGATAAGCTGTTATTACTATTATCACAGGGTCAGATCAGTTTGGATAAGCTGTTATTACTATTATCACAGGGTCAGATCAGTATGGATAAGCTGTTATTACTATTATCACAGTGTCAGATCAGTATGGATAAGCTGTTATTACATTATCACAGGGTAATATCAGTATGGATAAGCTGTTATTACTATTATCACAGTGTCAGATCAGTATGGATAAGCTGTTATTACTATTATCACAGGGTCAGATCAGTTTGGATAAGCTGTTATTACTATTATCACAGGGTCAGATCAGTATGGATAAGCTGTTATTACTATTATCACAGTGTCAGATCAGTATGGATAAGCTGTTATTACTATTATCACATGATCAGATCAGTTTGGATAAGCTGTTATTACTATTATCACAGGGTCAAATCAGTATGGATAAGCTGTTATTACTATTATCACAGGGTCAGATCAGTATGGATAAGCTGTTATTACTATTATCACAGTGTCAGATCAGTGTGGACAAGCTGTTATTACTATTATCACATGGTCAGATCAGTGTGGATAAGCTGTTATTACTATTATCACAGTGTCAGATCAGTGTGGATACGCTGTTATTACTATTATCACGAGATCAGATCAGTATGGATAAGCTGTTATTACTATTATCACGAGGTAATTTCAGTATGGATAAGCTGTTATTACTATTATCACAGTGTCCGATCAGTGTGGATAAGCTGTTATTACTATTATCACAGTGTCAGATCAGTATGGATAAGCTGTTATTACTATTATCACATGATCAGATCAGTTTGGATAAGCTGTTATTACTATTATCACAGGGTCAAATCAGTATGGATAAGCTGTTATTACTATTATCACAGGGTCAGATCAGTATGGATAAGCTGTTATTACTATTATCACATGATCAGATCAGTATGGATAACCTGTCTAGGATGAGAGTGGCGCTAGCGGCACTCCCCCCCCACCCCCACTGAAAAACCAGTGCCGCGAAATTCAAAAAAAATATTTTTTTTAAATATTTAACTTTCACACATTAAAGTCCAATACAGCTAATGAAAGACGCAGATCTTGTGAATCCAGTCAACATGTCCGATTTTTTAAATGTTTTAAAGGGGAGACACAATATGTAAAGATGTACACATTAGCACCTAAAAACACATTAGCATAATCCACCATCTTTTATTTGTCCACCAACACCAGTAGCTATCACCAATTCGGCTAAACTAAGATATTTATAGCCCCTAACCAAGAAAAAAACTAATCAGATGACAGTCTGATAACATATTTATGGTATGGGATAGGTTTTGTTAGAAAAAAGTGCATATTTCAGGTAGATGGCATCGGTTACAATTGCACCCACCGTCACAAATGGAATAGACAAACTACTTAGAGCAACGTGTTTACCTACTTACTAATCATCAAACATTTCGTAAAAATACACAGCATACACGAATCGAAAGACACAGATCCTGTGAATACAGACAATATTTCAGATTTTCTAAGTGTCTTACAGCGAAAACACAATAAATCGTTATATTAGCATAGCACATAGCACATAGCAGCCCAGCATTGATTCTAGCCAAAGTGAGCGATAAAAGTAAACATCGCCAAAATATATTAATTTTTTCACTAACCTTCTCAGAATTCTTCAGATGACACTCCTGTAACATCATATTACACAATCCATATAGAGTTTGATCGAAAATGTTTATATTTAGCCACCAAAATCATGGTTAGACAATGTGGAATGTAGCTCAGCTGGTCAGAAAAAGTCTGTGCGCCACTTAGACAGTGATCTACTCTTATACATAAATACTCATAAACGTGACTAAAAAATATAGGGTGGACAGGGATTGATAGACAATTTAATTCTTAATACAATCGCGGAATTACATTTTTTAAATTATCCTTACTTTTCAATACAGCTTGCGCCAAGCGATGCTACGTCAAAAAACATGGCGTCCGAAGCCACTAAAATGTTTCGACAGAAACACGATTTATCATAATAAAAATGTCCTACCTTGAGCTGTTCTTCCATCAGTATCTTGGGCAAAGGATCCTTTCTTGGGAGAAATCATCTTTTGGTGGAAAGCTGTCCTCTTGCCATGTGGAAATGTCAACTGCGTTCGGGATGAACTGAAAAGCGTGCCCAACTTTTCACATCGTTGCAAAAATAAATGTCCCAAAATCGCACTAAACGGATATAAATTGCTATAAAACGCTTTAAATTAACTACCTTATGATGTTTTTAACTCCTATAACGAGTGAAAAGATGACCGGAGAAATATAACAGGCTAAACTAACGCTTGGAACAGGTGCGCGCCGGTGTCCTCTAGGCTCATGACGCAGCTCCCAAAGAATGACTAGCTTCAGAGTTTTTTCATTTGTAGGTCCTGTGAACGTGCAATCGACCCCGTTGGAATCGTCATCACGTAAAGGCATCCAGGGGAAGACTTAAGAAGTGTCCGTATAGTCATAGCAACGACAGTGCCCTTTTAACTGAGTTCAGAAGAGTGGCCAACATTTCTCAAATCTGACTCCATGTCAGGGAAATTGCTGTAGAATGGGCTCTGTTCCACTTAGAGACAAAATTTCAACTCCTATAGAAACTATAGACTGTTTTCTATCCAATAATAATAATAATATGCATATTGTACGATCAAGGATTTTGTGGGAAGCCGTTTCAAAAATTAGCCAAGTTAGCATAAATAGTCTAAACAGCGCCCCCATCCCCAACAGGATAAGCTGTTATTACTATTATCACAGGGTCAGATCAGTATGGATAAGCTGTTATTACTATTATCACAGTGTCAGATCAGTATTGTCGTGTCTTTGACTATGGACAGTATGGATAAGCTGTTATTACTATTATCACAGTGTCAGATGAGTATGGATAAGCTGTTATTACTATTATCAAATGGTCAGATCAGTATGGATAAGCTGTTATTACTATTATCACAGTGTCAGATGAGTATGGATAAGCTGTTATTACTATTATCAAATGGTCAGATCAGTATGGATAACCTGTTATTACTATTATCACAGTGTCAGATCAGTATGGATAAGCTGTTATTACTATTATCACGAGGTAATATCAGTATGGATAAGCTGTTATTACTATTATCACAGTGTCAGATCAGTATGGATAAGCTGTTATTACTATTATCACATGATCAGATCAGTTTGGATAAGCTGTTATTACTATTATCACAGGGTCAAATCAGTATGGATAAGCTGTTATTACTATTATCACAGGGTCAGATCAGTATGGATAAGCTGTTATTACTATTATCACAAGGTAATATCAGTATGGATAAGCTGTTATTACTATTATCACAGTGTCAGATCAGTATGGATAAGCTGTTATTACTATTATCACAGGGTCAGATCAGTATGGATAAGCTGTTATTACTATTATCACAGTGTCAGATCAGTATGGATAAGCTGTTATTACTATTATCACAGGGTCAGATCAGTATGGATAAGCTGTTATTACTATTATCACAAGGTAATATCAGTATGGATAAGCTGTTATTACTATTATCACAGTGTCAGATCAGTATGGATAAGCTGTTATTACTATTATCACAAGGTAATATCAGTATGGATAAGCTGTTATTACTATTATCACAGTGTCAGATCAGTATGGATAAGCTGTTATTACTATTATCACAGGGTCAGATCAGTATGGATAAGCTGTTATTACTATTATCACAGTGTCAGATCAGTATGGATAAGCTGTTATTACTATTATCACAGGGTCAGATCAGTATGGATAAGCTGTTATTACTATTATCACAGGGTCAGATCAGTATGGATAAGCTGTTATTACTATTATCACAATGTCAGATCAGTGTGGATAAGCTGTTATTACTATTATCACATGGTCAGATCAGTGTGGATAAGCTGTTATTACTATTATCACAGTGTCAGATCAGTATGGATAAGCTTTTATTAGTATTATCACAGTGTCAGATCAGTATGGATAAGCTGTTATTACTATTATCACAGTGTCAGATCAGTATGGATAAGCTTTTATTAGTATTATCACAGTGTCAGATCAGTATGGATAAGCTGTTATTACTATTATCACAGTGTCAGATGAGTATGGATAGGCTGTTATTACTTTTATCAAATGGTCAGATCAGTATGGATAACCTGTTATTACTATTATCACAGTGTCAGATCAGTATGGATAAGCTGTTATTACTATTATCACAGTGTCAGATCAGTATGGATAAGCTGTTATTACTATTATCACAGGGTCAGATCAGTTTGGATAAGCTGTTATTACTATTATCACAGGGTCAGATCAGTATGGATAAGCTGTTATTACTATTATCACAGTGTCAGATCAGTATGGATAAGCTGTTATTACTATTATCACAGGGTAATATCAGTATGGATAAGCTGTTATTACTATTATCACAGTGTCAGATCAGTATGGATAAGCTGTTATTACTATTATCACAGGGTCAGATCAGTATGGATAAGCTGTTATTACTATTATCACAGTGTCAGATGAGTATGGATAAGCTGTTATTACTATTATCAAATGGTCAGATAAGTATGGATAACCTGTTATTACTATTATCACAGTGTCAGATCAGTATGGATAAGCTGTTATTACTATTATCACGAGGTAATATCAGTATGGATAAGCTGTTATTACTATTATCACAGTGTCAGATCAGTATGGATAAGCTGTTATTACTATTATCACATGATCAGATCAGTTTGATAAGCTGTTATTACTATTATCACAGGGTCAAATCAGTTTGGATATGCTGTTATTACTATTATCACAGGGTCAGATCAGTATGGATAAGCTGTTATTAGTATTATCACAAGGTAACATCATTATGGATAAGCTGTTATTACTATTATCACAGTGTCAGATCAGTATGGATAAGCTGTTATTACTATTATCACAGTGTCAGATCAGTATGGATAAGCTGTTATTACTATTATCACAGTGTCAGATCAGTATGGATAAGCTGTTATTACTATTATCACATGATCAGATCAGTTTGGATAAGCTGTTATTACTATTATCACAGGGTCAAATCAGTTTGGATATGCTGTTATTACTATTATCACAGGGTCAGATCAGTATGGATAAGCTGTTATTACTATTATCACAAGGTAACATCAGTATGGATAAGCTGTTATTACTATTATCACAGTGTCAGATCAGTATGGATAAGCTGTTATTACTATTATCACAGGGTCAGATCAGTATGGATAAGCTGTTATTACTATTATCACAGTGTCAGATCAGTATGGATAAGCTGTTATTACTATTATCACAGGGTCAGATCAGTATGGATAAGCTGTTATTACTATTATCACAGTGTCAGATCAGTATGGATAAGCTGTTATTACCATTATCACAATGTCAGATCAGTGTGGATAAGCTGTTATTACTATTATCACATGGTCAGATCAGTGTGGATAAGCTGTTATTACTATTATCACAGTGTCAGATCAGTATGGATAAGCTTTTATTAGTATTATCACAGTGTCAGATCAGTATGGATAAGCTGTTATTACTATTATCACAGTGTCAGATGAGTATGGATAGGCTGTTATTACTTTTATCAAATGGTCAGATCAGTATGGATAACCTGTTATTACTATTATCACAGTGTCAGATCAGTATGGATAAGCTGTTATTACTATTATCACAGTGTCAGATCAGTATGGATAAGCTGTTATTACTATTATCACAGGGTCAGATCAGTTTGGATAAGCTGTTATTACTATTATCACAGGGTCAGATCAGTATGGATAAGCTGTTATTACTATTATCACAGTGTCAGATCAGTATGGATAAGCTGTTATTACTATTATCACAGGGTAATATCAGTATGGATAAGCTGTTATTACTATTATCACAGTGTCAGATCAGTATGGATAAGCTGTTATTACTATTATCACAGGGTCAGATCAGTATGGATAAGCTGTTATTACTATTATCACAGTGTCAGATGAGTATGGATAAGCTGTTATTACTATTATCAAATGGTCAGATAAGTATGGATAACCTGTTATTACTATTATCACAGTGTCAGATCAGTATGGATAAGCTGTTATTACTATTATCACGAGGTAATATCAGTATGGATAAGCTGTTATTACTATTATCACAGTGTCAGATCAGTATGGATAAGCTGTTATTACTATTATCACATGATCAGATCAGTTTGATAAGCTGTTATTACTATTATCACAGGGTCAAATCAGTTTGGATATGCTGTTATTACTATTATCACAGGGTCAGATCAGTATGGATAAGCTGTTATTAGTATTATCACAAGGTAACATCATTATGGATAAGCTGTTATTACTATTATCACAGTGTCAGATCAGTATGGATAAGCTGTTATTACTATTATCACAGGGTCAGATCAGTATGGATAAGCTGTTATTACTATTATCACAGTGTCAGATCAGTATGGATAAGCTGTTATTACTATTATCACAGGGTCAGATCAGTATGGATAAGCTGTTATTACTATTATCACAGTGTCAGATCAGTATGGATAAGCTGTTATTACCATTATCACAATGTCAGATCAGTGTGGATAAGCTGTTATTACTATTATCACAGTGTCAGATCAGTATGGATAAGCTTTTATTAGTATTATCACAGTGTCAGATCAGTATGGATAAGCTGTTATTACTATTATCACAGTGTCAGATCAGTATGGATAAGCTGTTATTACTATTATCACAGTGTCAGATGAGTATGGATAGGCTGTTATTACTTTTATCAAATGGTCAGATCAGTATGGATAACCTGTTATTACTATTATCACAGTGTCAGATCAGTATGGATAAGCTGTTATTACTATTATCACAGTGTCAGATCAGTATGGATAAGCTGTTATTACTATTATCACAGGGTCAGATCAGTTTGGATAAGCTGTTATTACTATTATCACATGATCAGATCAGTTTGGATAAGCTGTTATTACTATTATCACAGGGTCAAATCAGTTTGGATATGCTGTTATTACTATTATCACAGGGTCAGATCAGTATGGATAAGCTGTTATTACTATTATCACAGTGTCAGATCAGTATGGATAAGCTGTTATTACTATTATCACAGTGTCAGATCAGTATGGATAAGCTGTTATTACTATTATCACAGTGTCAGATCAGTATGGATAAGCTGTTATTACTATTATCACAGTGTCAGATGAGTATGGATAAGCTGTTATTACTATTATCAAATGGTCAGATCAGTATGGATAACCTGTTATTACTATTATCACAGTGTCAGATCAGTATGGATAAGCTGTTATTACTATTATCACAGTGTCAGATGAGTATGGATAAGCTGTTATTACTATTATCAAATGGTCAGATCAGTATGGATAACCTGTTATTACTATTATCACAGTGTCAGATCAGTATGGATAAGCTGTTATTACTATTATCACGAGGTAATATCAGTATGGATAAGCTGTTATTACTATTATCACAGTGTCAGATCAGTATGGATAAGCTGTTATTACTATCATCACAGGGTCAGATCAGTATGGATAAGCTGTTATTACTATTATCACAAGGTAACATCAGTATGGATAAGCTGTTATTACTATTATCACAGTGTCAGATCAGTATGGATAAGCTGTTATTACTATCATCACAGGGTCAGATCAGTATGGATAAGCTGTTATTACTATTATCACAGTGTCAGATCAGTATGGATAAGCTGTTATTACTATTATCACAGGGTCAGATCAGTATGGATAAGCTGTTATTACTATTATCACAGTGTCAGATCAGCATGGATAAGCTGTTATTACCATTATCACAATGTCAGATCAGTGTGGATAAGCTGTTATTACTATTATCACATGGTCAGATCAGTGTGGATAAGCTGTTATTACTATTATCACAGTGTCAGATCAGTATGGATAAGCTTTTATTAGTATTATCACAGTGTCAGATCAGTATGGATAAGCTGTTATTACTATTATCACAGTGTCAGATGAGTATGGATAGGCTGTTATTACTTTTATCAAATGGTCAGATCAGTATGGATAACCTGTTATTACTATTATCACAGTGTCAGATCAGTATGGATAAGCTGTTATTACTATTATCACAGTGTCAGATCAGTATGGATAAGCTGTTATTACTATTATCACAGGGTCAGATCAGTTTGGATAAGCTGTTATTACTATTATCACAGGGTCAGATCAGTATGGATAAGCTGTTATTACTATTATCACAGTGTCAGATCAGTATGGATAAGCTGTTATTACTATTATCACAGGGTAATATCAGTATGGATAAGCTGTTATTACTATTATCACAGTGTCAGATCAGTATGGATAAGCTGTTATTACTATTATCACAGGGTCAGATCAGTATGGATAAGCTGTTATTACTATTATCACAGTGTCAGATCAGTGTGGACAAGCTGTTATTACTATTATCACATGGTCAGATCAGTGTGGATAAGCTGTTATTATTATTATCACGAGATCAGATCAGTATGGATAAGCTGTTATTACTATTATCACGAGGTAATATCAGTATGGATAAGCTGTTATTACTATTATCACAGTGTCCGATCAGTGTGGATAAGCTGTTATTACTATTATCACAGTGTCAGATCAGTATGGATAAGCTGTTATTACTATTATCACATGATCAGATCAGTTTGGATAAGCTGTTATTACTATTATCACAGGGTCAAATCAGTATGGATAAGCTGTTATTACTATTATCACAGGGTCAGATCAGTATGGATAAGCTGTTATTACTATTATCACAAGGTAATATCAGTATGGATAAGCTGTTATTACTATTATCACAGTGTCAGATCAGTATGGATAAGCTGTTATTACTATTGTCACAGTGTCAGATCAGTATGGATAAGCTGTTATTACTATTATCACAGTGTCAGATCAGTATGGATAAGCTGTTATTACTATTATCACAGTGTCAGATGAGTATGGATAAGCTGTTATTACTATTATCAAATGGTCAGATCAGTATGGATAACCTGTTATTACTATTATCACAGTGTCAGATCAGTATGGATAAGCTGTTATTACTATTATCACGAGGTAATATCAGTATGGATAAGCTGTTATTACTATTATCACAGTGTCAGATCAGTATGGATAAGCTGTTATTACTATTATCACAGGGTCAGATCAGTATGGATAAGCTGTTATTACTATTATCACAGTGTCAGATCAGTATGGATAAGCTGTTATTACTATTATCACAGTGTCAGATCAGTATGGATAAGCTGTTATTACTATTATCACAGTGTCAGATCAGTATGGATAAGCTGTTATTACTATTATCACAGTGTCAGATGAGTATGGATAAGCTGTTATTACTATTATCAAATGGTCAGATCAGTATGGATAACCTGTTATTACTATTATCACAGTGTCAGATCAGTATGGATAAGCTGTTATTACTAATATCACGAGGTAATATCAGTATGGATAAGCTGTTATTACTATTATCACAGTGTCAGATCAGTATGGATAAGCTGTTATTACTATTATCACATGATCAGATCAGTTTGGATAAGCTGTTATTACTATTATCACAGGGTCAAATCAGTTTGGATATGCTGTTATTACTATTATCACAGGGTCAGATCAGTATGGATAAGCTGTTATTACTATTATCACAAGGTAACATCAGTATGGATAAGCTGTTATTACTATTATCACAGTGTCAGATCAGTATGGATAAGCTGTTATTACTATTATCACAGGGTCAGATCAGTATGGATAAGCTGTTATTACTATTATCACAGTGTCAGATCAGTATGGATAAGCTGTTATTACTATTATCACAGGGTCAGATCAGTATGGATAAGCTGTTATTACTATTATCACAGTGTCAGATCAGTATGGATAAGCTGTTATTACCATTATCACAATGTCAGATCAGTGTGGATAAGCTGTTATTACTATTATCACATGGTCAGATCAGTGTGGATAAGCTGTTATTACTATTATCACAGTGTCAGATCAGTATGGATAAGCTTTTATTAGTATTATCACAGTGTCAGATCAGTATGGATAAGCTGTTATTACTATTATCACAGTGTCAGATCAGTATGGATAAGCTGTTATTACTATTATCACAGTGTCAGATGAGTATGGATAGGCTGTTATTACTTTTATCAAATGGTCAGATCAGTATGGATAACCTGTTATTACTATTATCACAGTGTCAGATCAGTATGGATAAGCTGTTTCTACTATTATCACAGTGTCAGATCAGTATGGATAAGCTGTTATTACTATTATCACAGGGTCAGATCAGTTTGGATAAGCTGTTATTACTATTATCACAGGGTCAGATCAGTATGGATAAGCTGTTATTACTATTATCACAGTGTCAGATCAGTATGGATAAGCTGTTATTACTATTATCACAGGGTAATATCAGTATGGATAAGCTGTTATTACTATTATCACAGTGTCAGATCAGTATGGATAAGCTGTTATTACTATTATCACAGGGTCAGATCAGTATGGATAAGCTGTTATTACTATTATCACAGTGTCAGATCAGTGTGGACAAGCTGTTATTACTATTATCACATGGTCAGATCAGTGTGGATAAGCTGTTATTATTATTATCACGAGATCAGATCAGTATGGATAAGCTGTTATTACTATTATCACGAGGTAATATCAGTATGGATAAGCTGTTATTACTATTATCACAGTGTCCGATCAGTGTGGATAAGCTGTTATTACTATTATCACAGTGTCAGATCAGTATGGATAAGCTGTTATTACTATTATCACATGATCAGATCAGTTTGGATAAGCTGTTATTACTATTATCACAGGGTCAAATCAGTATGGATAAGCTGTTATTACTATTATCACAGGGTCAGATCAGTATGGATAAGCTGTTATTACTATTATCACAAGGTAATATCAGTATGGATAAGCTGTTATTACTATTATCACAGTGTCAGATCAGTATGGATAAGCTGTTATTACTATTATCACAGTGTCAGATCAGTATGGATAAGCTGTTATTACTATTATCACAGTGTCAGATCAGTATGGATAAGCTGTTATTACTATTATCACAGTGTCAGATGAGTATGGATAAGCTGTTATTACTATTATCAAATGGTCAGATCAGTATGGATAACCTGTTATTACTATTATCACAGTGTCAGATCAGTATGGATAAGCTGTTATTACTATTATCACGAGGTAATATCAGTATGGATAAGCTGTTATTACTATTATCACAGTGTCAGATGAGTATGGATAAGCTGTTATTACTATTATCAAATGGTCAGATCAGTATGGATAACCTGTTATTACTATTATCACAGTGTCCGATCAGTGTGGATAAGCTGTTATTACTATTATCACAGTGTCAGATCAGTATGGATAAGCTGTTATTACTATTATCACATGATCAGATCAGTTTGGATAAGCTGTTATTACTATTATCACAGGGTCAAATCAGTATGGATAAGCTGTTATTACTATTATCACAGGGTCAGATCAGTATGGATAAGCTGTTATTACTATTATCACAAGGTAATATCAGTATGGATAAGCTGTTATTACTATTATCACAGTGTCAGATCAGTATGGATAAGCTGTTATTACTATTGTCACAGTGTCAGATCAGTATGGATAAGCTGTTATTACTATTATCACAGTGTCAGATCAGTATGGATAAGCTGTTATTACTATTATCACAGTGTCAGATGAGTATGGATAAGCTGTAATTACTATTATCAAATGGTCAGATCAGTATGGATAACCTGTTATTACTATTATCACAGTGTCAGATCAGTATGGATAAGCTGTTATTACTATTATCACGAGGTAATATCAGTATGGATAAGCTGTTATTACTATTATCACAGTGTCAGATCAGTATGGATAAGCTGTTATTACTATTATCACAGGGTCAGATCAGTATGGATAAGCTGTTATTACTATTATCACAGTGTCAGATCAGTATGGATAAGCTGTTATTACTATTATCACAGTGTCAGATCAGTATGGATAAGCTGTTATTACTATTATCACAGTGTCAGATCAGTATGGATAAGCTGTTATTACTATTATCACAGTGTCAGATGAGTATGGATAAGCTGTTATTACTATTATCAAATGGTCAGATCAGTATGGATAACCTGTTATTACTATTATCACAGTGTCAGATCAGTATGGATAAGCTGTTATTACTAATATCACGAGGTAATATCAGTATGGATAAGCTGTTATTACTATTATCACAGTGTCAGATCAGTATGGATAAGCTGTTATTACTATTATCACATGATCAGATCAGTTTGGATAAGCTGTTATTACTATTATCACAGGGTCAAATCAGTTTGGATATGCTGTTATTACTATTATCACAGGGTCAGATCAGTATGGATAAGCTGTTATTACTATTATCACAAGGTAACATCAGTATGGATAAGCTGTTATTACTATTATCACAGTGTCAGATCAGTATGGATAAGCTGTTATTACTATTATCACAGGGTCAGATCAGTATGGATAAGCTGTTATTACTATTATCACAGTGTCAGATCAGTATGGATAAGCTGTTATTACTATTATCACATGATCAGATCAGTTTGGATAAGCTGTTATTACTATTATCACAGGGTCAAATCAGTATGGATAAGCTGTTATTACAATTATCACAGGGTCAGATCAGTATGGATAAGCTGTTATTACTATTATCACAAGGTAATATCAGTATGGATAAGCTGTTATTACTATTATCACAGTGTCAGATCAGTATGGATAAGCTGTTATTACTATTGTCACAGTGTCAGATCAGTATGGATAAGCTGTTATTACTATTATCACAGTGTCAGATCAGTATGGATAAGCTGTTATTACTATTATCACAGTGTCAGATGAGTATGGATAAGCTGTAATTACTATTATCAAATGGTCAGATCAGTATGGATAACCTGTTATTACTATTATCACAGTGTCAGATCAGTATGGATAAGCTGTTATTACTATTATCACGAGGTAATATCAGTATGGATAAGCTGTTATTACTATTATCACAGTGTCAGATCAGTATGGATAAGCTGTTATTACTATTATCACAGGGTCAGATCAGTATGGATAAGCTGTTATTACTATTATCACAGTGTCAGATCAGTATGGATAAGCTGTTATTACTATTATCACAGTGTCAGATCAGTATGGATAAGCTGTTATTACTATTATCACAGTGTCAGATCAGTATGGATAAGCTGTTATTACTATTATCACAGTGTCAGATGAGTATGGATAAGCTGTTATTACTATTATCAAATGGTCAGATCAGTATGGATAACCTGTTATTACTATTATCACAGTGTCAGATCAGTATGGATAAGCTGTTATTACTAATATCACGAGGTAATATCAGTATGGATAAGCTGTTATTACTATTATCACAGTGTCAGATCAGTATGGATAAGCTGTTATTACTATTATCACATGATCAGATCAGTTTGGATAAGCTGTTATTACTATTATCACAGGGTCAAATCAGTTTGGATATGCTGTTATTACTATTATCACAGGGTCAGATCAGTATGGATAAGCTGTTATTACTATTATCACAAGGTAACATCAGTATGGATAAGCTGTTATTACTATTATCACAGTGTCAGATCAGTATGGATAAGCTGTTATTACTATTATCACAGGGTCAGATCAGTATGGATAAGCTGTTATTACTATTATCACAGTGTCAGATCAGTATGGATAAGCTGTTATTACTATTATCACAGGGTCAGATCAGTATGGATAAGCTGTTATTACTATTATCACAGTGTCAGATCAGTATGGATAAGCTGTTATTACCATTATCACAATGTCAGATCAGTGTGGATAAGCTGTTATTACTATTATCACATGGTCAGATCAGTGTGGATAAGCTGTTATTACTATTATCACAGTGTCAGATCAGTATGGATAAGCTTTTATTAGTATTATCACAGTGTCAGATCAGTATGGATAAGCTGTTATTACTATTATCACAGTGTCAGATCAGTATGGATAAGCTGTTATTACTATTATCACAGTGTCAGATGAGTATGGATAGGCTGTTATTACTTTTATCAAATGGTCAGATCAGTATGGATAACCTGTTATTACTATTATCACAGTGTCAGATCAGTATGGATAAGCTGTTATTACTATTATCACAGTGTCAGATCAGTATGGATAAGCTGTTATTACTATTATCACAGGGTCAGATCAGTTTGGATAAGCTGTTATTACTATTATCACAGGGTCAGATCAGTATGGATAAGCTGTTATTACTATTATCACAGGGTCAGATCAGTATGGATAAGCTGTTATTACTATTATCACAGGGTAATATCAGTATGGATAAGCTGTTATTACTATTATCACAGTGTCAGATCAGTATGGATAAGCTGTTATTACTATTATCACAGGGTCAGATCAGTATGGATAAGCTGTTATTACTATTATCACAGTGTCAGATCAGTGTGGACAAGCTGTTATTACTATTATCACATGGTCAGATCAGTGTGGATAAGCTGTTATTATTATTATCACGAGATCAGATCAGTATGGATAAGTTGTTATTACTATTATCACGAGGTAATATCAGTATGGATAAGCTGTTATTACTATTATCACAGTGTCCGATCAGTGTGGATAAGCTGTTATTACTATTATCACAGTGTCAGATCAGTATGGATAAGCTGTTATTACTATTATCACATGATCAGATCAGTTTGGATAAGCTGTTATTACTATTATCACAGGGTCAAATCAGTATGGATAAGCTGTTATTACTATTATCACAGGGTCAGATCAGTATGGATAAGCTGTTATTACTATTATCACAGTGTCAGATCAGTATGGATAAGCTGTTATTACTATTATCACAGTGTCAGATCAGTATGGATAAGCTGTTATTACTATTATCACAGTGTCAGATCAGTATGGATAAGCTGTTATTACTATTATCACAGTGTCAGATGAGTATGGATAAGCTGTTATTACTATTATCAAATGGTCAGATCAGTATGGATAACCTGTTATTACTATTATCACAGTGTCAGATCAGTATGGATAAGCTGTTATTACTATTATCACGAGGTAATATCAGTATGGATAAGCTGTTATTACTATTATCACAGTGTCAGATCAGTATGGATAAGCTGTTATTACTATTGTCACAGTGTCAGATCAGTATGGATAAGCTGTTATTACTATTATCACAGGGTCAGATCAGTATGGATAAGCTGGTATTACTATTATCACAGGGTCAGATCAGTATGGATAAGCTGTTATTACTATTATCACAGTGTCAGATGAGTATGGATAAGCTGTTATTACTATTATCAAATGGTCAGATCAGTATGGATAACCTGTTATTACTATTATCACAGTGTCAGATCAGTATGGATAAGCTGTTATTACTATTATCACGAGGTAATATCAGTATGGATAAGCTGTTATTACTATTATCACATTGTCAGATCAGTATGGATAAGCTGTTATTACTATTATCACATGATCAGATCAGTTTGGATAAGCTGTTATTACTATTATCACAGGGTCAAATCAGTATGGATAAGCTGTTATTACTATTATCACAGGGTCAGATCAGTATGGATAAGCTGTTATTACTATTATCACAAGGTAATATCAGTATGGATAAGCTGTTATTACTATTATCACAGTGTCAGATCAGTATGGATAAGCTGTTATTACTATTATCACAGGGTCAGATCAGTATGGATAAGCTGTTATTACTATTATCACAGTGTCAGATCAGTATGGATAAGCTGTTATTACTATTATCACAAGGTAATATCAGTATGGATAAGCTGTTATTACTATTATCACAGTGTCAGATCAGTATGGATAAGCTGTTATTACTATTATCACAGAGTCAGATCAGTATGGATAAGCTGTTATTACTATTATCACAGTGTCAGATCAGTATTGTCGTGTCTTTGACTATGGACAGTATGGATAAGCTGTTATTACTATTATCACAGTGTCAGATGAGTATGGATAAGCTGTTATTACTATTATCAAATGGTCAGATCAGTATGGATAAGCTGTTATTACTATTATCACAGTGTCAGATGAGTATGGATAAGCTGTTATTACTATTATCAAATGGTCAGATCAGTATGGATAACCTGTTATTACTATTATCACAGTGTCAGATCAGTATGGATAAGCTGTTATTACTATTATCACGAGGTAATATCAGTATGGATAAGCTGTTATTACTATTATCACAGTGTCAGATCAGTATGGATAAGCTGTTATTACTATTATCACATGATCAGATCAGTTTGGATAAGCTGTTATTACTATTATCACAGGGTCAAATCAGTATGGATAAGCTGTTATTACTATTATCACAGGGTCAGATCAGTATGGATAAGCTGTTATTACTATTATCACAAGGTAATATCAGTATGGATAAGCTGTTATTACTATTATCACAGTGTCAGATCAGTATGGATAAGCTGTTATTACTATTATCACAGGGTCAGATCAGTATGGATAAGCTGTTATTACTATTATCACAAGGTAATATCAGTATGGATAAGCTGTTATTACTATTATCACAGTGTCAGATCAGTATGGATAAGCTGTTATTACTATTATCACAGGGTCAGATCAGTATGGATAAGCTGTTATTACTATTATCACAGTGTCAGATCAGTATGGATAAGCTGTTATTACTATTATCACAGGGTCAGATCAGTATGGATAAGCTGTTATTACTATTATCACAAGGTAATATCAGTATGGATAAGCTGTTATTACTATTATCACAGTGTCAGATCAGTATGGATAAGCTGTTATTACTATTATCACAGGGTCAGATCAGTATGGATAAGCTGTTATTACTATTATCACAGTGTCAGATCAGTATTGTCGTGTCTTTGACTATGGACAGTATGGATAAGCTGTTATTACTATTATCACAGTGTCAGATGAGTATGGATAAGCTGTTATTACTATTATCAAATGGTCAGATCAGTATGGATAAGCTGTTATTACTATTATCACAGTGTCAGATGAGTATGGATAAGCTGTTATTACTATTATCAAATGGTCAGATCAGTATGGATAACCTGTTATTACTATTATCACAGTGTCAGATCAGTATGGATAAGCTGTTATTACTATTATCACGAGGTAATATCAGTATGGATAAGCTGTTATTACTATTATCACAGTGTCAGATCAGTATGGATAAGCTGTTATTACTATTATCACATGATCAGATCAGTTTGGATAAGCTGTTATTACTATTATCACAGGGTCAAATCAGTATGGATAAGCTGTTATTACTATTATCACAGGGTCAGATCAGTATGGATAAGCTGTTATTACTATTATCACAAGGTAATATCAGTATGGATAAGCTGTTATTACTATTATCACAGTGTCAGATCAGTATGGATAAGCTGTTATTACTATTATCACAGGGTCAGATCAGTATGGATAAGCTGTTATTACTATTATCACAGTGTCAGATCAGTATGGATAAGCTGTTATTACTATTATCACAGGGTCAGATCAGTATGGATAAGCTGTTATTACTATTATCACAAGGTAATATCAGTATGGATAAGCTGTTATTACTATTATCACAGTGTCAGATCAGTATGGATAAGCTGTTATTACTATTATCACAGGGTCAGATCAGTATGGATAAGCTGTTATTACTATTATCACAGTGTCAGATCAGTATTGTCGTGTCTTTGACTATGGACAGTATGGATAAGCTGTTATTACTATTATCACAGTGTCAGATGAGTATGGATAAGCTGTTATTACTATTATCAAATGGTCAGATCAGTATGGATAACCTGTTATTACTATTATCACAGTGTCAGATCAGTATGGATAAGCTGTTATTACTATTATCACGAGGTAATATCAGTATGGATAAGCTGTTATTACTATTATCACATTGTCAGATCAGTATGGATAAGCTGTTATTACTATTATCACATGATCAGATCAGTTTGGATAAGCTGTTATTACTATTATCACAGTGTCAGATCAGTATGGATAAGCTGTTATTACTATTATCACAGTGTCAGATCAGTATGGATAAGCTGTTATTACTATTATCACAGGGTCAGATCAGTTTGGATAAGCTGTTATTACTATTATCACAGGGTCAGATCAGTATGGATAAGCTGTTATTACTATTATCACAGTGTCAGATCAGTATGGATAAGCTGTTATTACTATTATCACAGGGTAATATCAGTATGGATAAGCTGTTATTACTATTATCACAGTGTCAGATCAGTATGGATAAGCTGTTATTACTATTATCACAGGGTCAGATCAGTATGGATAAGCTGTTATTACTATTATCACAGTGTCAGATCAGTGTGGACAAGCTGTTATTACTATTATCACATGGTCAGATCAGTGTGGATAAGCTGTTATTATTATTATCACGAGATCAGATCAGTATGGATAAGCTGTTATTACTATTATCACGAGGTAATATCAGTATGGATAAGCTGTTATTACTATTATCACAGTGTCCGATCAGTGTGGATAAGCTGTTATTACTATTATCACAGTGTCAGATCAGTATGGATAAGCTGTTATTACTATTATCACATGATCAGATCAGTTTGGATAAGCTGTTATTACTATTATCACAGGGTCAAATCAGTATGGATAAGCTGTTATTACTATTATCACAGGGTCAGATCAGTATGGATAAGCTGTTATTACTATTATCACAGTGTCAGATCAGTATGGATAAGCTGTTATTACTATTATCACAGTGTCAGATCAGTATGGATAAGCTGTTATTACTATTATCACAGGGTCAGATCAGTTTGGATAAGCTGTTATTACTATTATCACAGTGTCAGATCAGTATGGATAAGCTGTTATTACTATTATCACAGGGTCAGATCAGTATGGATAAGCTGTTATTACTATTATCACAAGGTAATATCAGTATGGATAAGCTGTTATTACTATTATCACAGTGTCAGATCAGTATGGATAAGCTGTTATTACTATTATCACAGGGTCAGATCAGTATGGATAAGCTGTTATTACTATTATCACAGTGTCAGATCAGTATTGTCGTGTCTTTGACTATGGACAGTATGGATAAGCTGTTATTACTATTATCACAGTGTCAGATGAGTATGGATAAGCTGTTATTACTATTATCAAATGGTCAGATCAGTATGGATAAGCTGTTATTACTATTATCACAGTGTCAGATGAGTATGGATAAGCTGTTATTACTATTATCAAATGGTCAGATCAGTATGGATAACCTGTTATTACTATTATCACAGTGTCAGATCAGTATGGATAAGCTGTTATTACTATTATCACGAGGTAATATCAGTATGGATAAGCTGTTATTACTATTATCACAGTGTCAGATCAGTATGGATAAGCTGTTATTACTATTATCACATGATCAGATCAGTTTGGATAAGCTGTTATTACTATTATCACAGGGTCAAATCAGTATGGATAAGCTGTTATTACTATTATCACAGGGTCAGATCAGTATGGATAAGCTGTTATTACTATTATCACAAGGTAATATCAGTATGGATAAGCTGTTATTACTATTATCACAGTGTCAGATCAGTATGGATAAGCTGTTATTACTATTATCACAGGGTCAGATCAGTATGGATAAGCTGTTATTACTATTATCACAGTGTCAGATCAGTATGGATAAGCTGTTATTACTATTATCACAGGGTCAGATCAGTATGGATAAGCTGTTATTACTATTATCACAAGGTAATATCAGTATGGATAAGCTGTTATTACTATTATCACAGTGTCAGATCAGTATGGATAAGCTGTTATTACTATTATCACAGGGTCAGATCAGTATGGATAAGCTGTTATTACTATTATCACAGTGTCAGATCAGTATTGTCGTGTCTTTGACTATGGACAGTATGGATAAGCTGTTATTACTATTATCACAGTGTCAGATGAGTATGGATAAGCTGTTATTACTATTATCAAATGGTCAGATCAGTATGGATAACCTGTTATTACTATTATCACAGTGTCAGATCAGTATGGATAAGCTGTTATTACTATTATCACGAGGTAATATCAGTATGGATAAGCTGTTATTACTATTATCACATTGTCAGATCAGTATGGATAAGCTGTTATTACTATTATCACATGATCAGATCAGTTTGGATAAGCTGTTATTACTATTATCACAGTGTCAGATCAGTATGGATAAGCTGTTATTACTATTATCACAGTGTCAGATCAGTATGGATAAGCTGTTATTACTATTATCACAGGGTCAGATCAGTTTGGATAAGCTGTTATTACTATTATCACAGGGTCAGATCAGTATGGATAAGCTGTTATTACTATTATCACAGTGTCAGATCAGTATGGATAAGCTGTTATTACTATTATCACAGGGTAATATCAGTATGGATAAGCTGTTATTACTATTATCACAGTGTCAGATCAGTATGGATAAGCTGTTATTACTATTATCACAGGGTCAGATCAGTATGGATAAGCTGTTATTACTATTATCACAGTGTCAGATCAGTGTGGACAAGCTGTTATTACTATTATCACATGGTCAGATCAGTGTGGATAAGCTGTTATTATTATTATCACGAGATCAGATCAGTATGGATAAGCTGTTATTACTATTATCACGAGGTAATATCAGTATGGATAAGCTGTTATTACTATTATCACAGTGTCCGATCAGTGTGGATAAGCTGTTATTACTATTATCACAGTGTCAGATCAGTATGGATAAGCTGTTATTACTATTATCACATGATCAGATCAGTTTGGATAAGCTGTTATTACTATTATCACAGGGTCAAATCAGTATGGATAAGCTGTTATTACTATTATCACAGGGTCAGATCAGTATGGATAAGCTGTTATTACTATTATCACAAGGTAATATCAGTATGGATAAGCTGTTATTACTATTATCACAGTGTCAGATCAGTATGGATAAGCTGTTATTACTATTATCACAGTGTCAGATCAGTATGGATAAGCTGTTATTACTATTATCACAGTGTCAGATCAGTATGGATAAGCTGTTATTACTATTATCACAGTGTCAGATGAGTATGGATAAGCTGTTATTACTATTATCAAATGGTCAGATCAGTATGGATAACCTGTTATTACTATTATCACAGTGTCAGATCAGTATGGATAAGCTGTTATTACTATTATCACGAGGTAATATCAGTATGGATAAGCTGTTATTACTATTATCACAGTGTCAGATGAGTATGGATAAGCTGTTATTACTATTATCAAATGGTCAGATCAGTATGGATAACCTGTTATTACTATTATCACAGTGTCCGATCAGTGTGGATAAGCTGTTATTACTATTATCACAGTGTCAGATCAGTATGGATAAGCTGTTATTACTATTATCACATGATCAGATCAGTTTGGATAAGCTGTTATTACTATTATCACAGGGTCAAATCAGTATGGATAAGCTGTTATTACTATTATCACAGGGTCAGATCAGTATGGATAAGCTGTTATTACTATTATCACAAGGTAATATCAGTATGGATAAGCTGTTATTACTATTATCACAGTGTCAGATCAGTATGGATAAGCTGTTATTACTATTGTCACAGTGTCAGATCAGTATGGATAAGCTGTTATTACTATTATCACAGTGTCAGATCAGTATGGATAAGCTGTTATTACTATTATCACAGTGTCAGATGAGTATGGATAAGCTGTTATTACTATTATCAAATGGTCAGATCAGTATGGATAACCTGTTATTACTATTATCACAGTGTCAGATCAGTATGGATAAGCTGTTATTACTATTATCACGAGGTAATATCAGTATGGATAAGCTGTTATTACTATTATCACAGTGTCAGATCAGTATGGATAAGCTGTTATTACTATTATCACAGGGTCAGATCAGTATGGATAAGCTGTTATTACTATTATCACAGTGTCAGATCAGTATGGATAAGCTGTTATTACTATTATCACAGTGTCAGATCAGTATGGATAAGCTGTTATTACTATTATCACAGTGTCAGATCAGTATGGATAAGCTGTTATTACTATTATCACAGTGTCAGATGAGTATGGATAAGCTGTTATTACTATTATCAAATGGTCAGATCAGTATGGATAACCTGTTATTACTATTATCACAGTGTCAGATCAGTATGGATAAGCTGTTATTACTAATATCACGAGGTAATATCAGTATGGATAAGCTGTTATTACTATTATCACAGTGTCAGATCAGTATGGATAAGCTGTTATTACTATTATCACATGATCAGATCAGTTTGGATAAGCTGTTATTACTATTATCACAGGGTCAAATCAGTTTGGATATGCTGTTATTACTATTATCACAGGGTCAGATCAGTATGGATAAGCTGTTATTACTATTATCACAAGGTAACATCAGTATGGATAAGCTGTTATTACTATTATCACAGTGTCAGATCAGTATGGATAAGCTGTTATTACTATTATCACAGGGTCAAATCAGTATGGATAAGCTGTTATTACTATTATCACAGTGTCAGATCAGTATGGATAAGCTGTTATTACTATTATCACAGGGTCAGATCAGTATGGATAAGCTGTTATTACTATTATCACAGTGTCAGATCAGTATGGATAAGCTGTTATTACCATTATCACAATGTCAGATCAGTGTGGATAAGCTGTTATTACTATTATCACATGGTCAGATCAGTGTGGATAAGCTGTTATTACTATTATCACAGTGTCAGATCAGTATGGATAAGCTTTTATTAGTATTATCACAGTGTCAGATCAGTATGGATAAGCTGTTATTACTATTATCACAGTGTCAGATCAGTATGGATAAGCTGTTATTACTATTATCACAGTGTCAGATGAGTATGGATAGGCTGTTATTACTTTTATCAAATGGTCAGATCAGTATGGATAACCTGTTATTACTATTATCACAGTGTCAGATCAGTATGGATAAGCTGTTATTACTATTATCACAGTGTCAGATCAGTATGGATAAGCTGTTATTACTATTATCACAGGGTCAGATCAGTTTGGATAAGCTGTTATTACTATTATCACAGGGTCAGATCAGTATGGATAAGCTGTTATTACTATTATCACAGGGTCAGATCAGTATGGATAAGCTGTTATTACTATTATCACAGGGTAATATCAGTATGGATAAGCTGTTATTACTATTATCACAGTGTCAGATCAGTATGGATAAGCTGTTATTACTATTATCACAGGGTCAGATCAGTATGGATAAGCTGTTATTACTATTATCACAGTGTCAGATCAGTGTGGACAAGCTGTTATTACTATTATCACATGGTCAGATCAGTGTGGATGAGCTGTTATTATTATTATCACGAGATCAGATCAGTATGGATAAGTTGTTATTACTATTATCACGAGGTAATATCAGTATGGATAAGCTGTTATTACTATTATCACAGTGTCCGATCAGTGTGGATAAGCTGTTATTACTATTATCACAGTGTCAGATCAGTATGGATAAGCTGTTATTACTATTATCACATGATCAGATCAGTTTGGATAAGCTGTTATTACTATTATCACAGGGTCAAATCAGTATGGATAAGCTGTTATTACTATTATCACAGGGTCAGATCAGTATGGATAAGCTGTTATTACTATTATCACAAGGTAATATCAGTATGGATAAGCTGTTATTACTATTATCACAGTGTCAGATCAGTATGGATAAGCTGTTATTACTATTATCACAGTGTCAGATCAGTATGGATAAGCTGTTATTACTATTATCACAGTGTCAGATCAGTATGGATAAGCTGTTATTACTATTATCACAGTGTCAGATGAGTATGGATAAGCTGTTATTACTATTATCAAATGGTCAGATCAGTATGGATAACCTGTTATTACTATTATCACAGTGTCAGATCAGTATGGATAAGCTGTTATTACTATTATCACGAGGTAATATCAGTATGGATAAGCTGTTATTACTATTATCACAGTGTCAGATCAGTATGGATAAGCTGTTATTACTATTGTCACAGTGTCAGATCAGTATGGATAAGCTGTTATTACTATTATCACAGGGTCAGATCAGTATGGATAAGCTGGTATTACTATTATCACAGGGTCAGATCAGTATGGATAAGCTGTTATTACTATTATCACAGTGTCAGATGAGTATGGATAAGCTGTTATTACTATTATCAAATGGTCAGATCAGTATGGATAACCTGTTATTACTATTATCACAGTGTCAGATCAGTATGGATAAGCTGTTATTACTATTATCACGAGGTAATATCAGTATGGATAAGCTGTTATTACTATTATCACATTGTCAGATCAGTATGGATAAGCTGTTATTACTATTATCACATGATCAGATCAGTTTGGATAAGCTGTTATTACTATTATCACAGGGTCAAATCAGTATGGATAAGCTGTTATTACTATTATCACAGGGTCAGATCAGTATGGATAAGCTGTTATTACTATTATCACAAGGTAATATCAGTATGGATAAGCTGTTATTACTATTATCACAGTGTCAGATCAGTATGGATAAGCTGTTATTACTATTATCACAGGGTCAGATCAGTATGGATAAGCTGTTATTACTATTATCACAGTGTCAGATCAGTATGGATAAGCTGTTATTACTATTATCACAAGGTAATATCAGTATGGATAAGCTGTTATTACTATTATCACAGTGTCAGATCAGTATGGATAAGCTGTTATTACTATTATCACAGAGTCAGATCAGTATGGATAAGCTGTTATTACTATTATCACAGTGTCAGATCAGTATTGTCGTGTCTTTGACTATGGACAGTATGGATAAGCTGTTATTACTATTATCACAGTGTCAGATGAGTATGGATAAGCTGTTATTACTATTATCAAATGGTCAGATCAGTATGGATAAGCTGTTATTACTATTATCACAGTGTCAGATGAGTATGGATAAGCTGTTATTACTATTATCAAATGGTCAGATCAGTATGGATAACCTGTTATTACTATTATCACAGTGTCAGATCAGTATGGATAAGCTGTTATTACTATTATCACGAGGTAATATCAGTATGGATAAGCTGTTATTACTATTATCACAGTGTCAGATCAGTATGGATAAGCTGTTATTACTATTATCACATGATCAGATCAGTTTGGATAAGCTGTTATTACTATTATCACAGGGTCAAATCAGTATGGATAAGCTGTTATTACTATTATCACAGGGTCAGATCAGTATGGATAAGCTGTTATTACTATTATCACAAGGTAATATCAGTATGGATAAGCTGTTATTACTATTATCACAGTGTCAGATCAGTATGGATAAGCTGTTATTACTATTATCACAGGGTCAGATCAGTATGGATAAGCTGTTATTACTATTATCACAAGGTAATATCAGTATGGATAAGCTGTTATTACTATTATCACAGTGTCAGATCAGTATGGATAAGCTGTTATTACTATTATCACAGGGTCAGATCAGTATGGATAAGCTGTTATTACTATTATCACAGTGTCAGATCAGTATGGATAAGCTGTTATTACTATTATCACAGGGTCAGATCAGTATGGATAAGCTGTTATTACTATTATCACAAGGTAATATCAGTATGGATAAGCTGTTATTACTATTATCACAGTGTCAGATCAGTATGGATAAGCTGTTATTACTATTATCACAGGGTCAGATCAGTATGGATAAGCTGTTATTACTATTATCACAGTGTCAGATCAGTATTGTCGTGTCTTTGACTATGGACAGTATGGATAAGCTGTTATTACTATTATCACAGTGTCAGATGAGTATGGATAAGCTGTTATTACTATTATCAAATGGTCAGATCAGTATGGATAAGCTGTTATTACTATTATCACAGTGTCAGATGAGTATGGATAAGCTGTTATTACTATTATCAAATGGTCAGATCAGTATGGATAACCTGTTATTACTATTATCACAGTGTCAGATCAGTATGGATAAGCTGTTATTACTATTATCACGAGGTAATATCAGTATGGATAAGCTGTTATTACTATTATCACAGTGTCAGATCAGTATGGATAAGCTGTTATTACTATTATCACATGATCAGATCAGTTTGGATAAGATGTTATTACTATTATCACAGGGTCAAATCAGTATGGATAAGCTGTTATTACTATTATCACAGGGTCAGATCAGTATGGATAAGCTGTTATTACTATTATCACAAGATAATATCAGTATGGATAAGCTGTTATTACTATTATCACAGTGTCAGATCAGTATGGATAAGCTGTTATTACTATTATCACAGGGTCAGATCAGTATGGATAAGCTGTTATTACTATTATCACAGTGTCAGATCAGTATGGATAAGCTGTTATTACTATTATCACAGGGTCAGATCAGTATGGATAAGCTGTTATTACTATTATCACAAGGTAATATCAGTATGGATAAGCTGTTATTACTATTATCACAGTGTCAGATCAGTATGGATAAGCTGTTATTACTATTATCACAGGGTCAGATCAGTATGGATAAGCTGTTATTACTATTATCACAGTGTCAGATCAGTATTGTCGTGTCTTTGACTATGGACAGTATGGATAAGCTGTTATTACTATTATCACAGTGTCAGATGAGTATGGATAAGCTGTTATTACTATTATCAAATGGTCAGATCAGTATGGATAACCTGTTATTACTATTATCACAGTGTCAGATCAGTATGGATAAGCTGTTATTACTATTATCACGAGGTAATATCAGTATGGATAAGCTGTTATTACTATTATCACAGTGTCAGATCAGTATGGATAAGCTGTTATTACTATTATCACATGATCAGATCAGTATGGATAAGCTGTTATTACTATTATCACAGGGTCAGATCAGTATGGATAAGCTGTTATTACTATTATCACAGTGTCAGATCAGTATTGTCGTGTCTTTGACTATGGACAGTATGGATAAGCTGTTATTACTATTATCACAGTGTCAGATGAGTATGGATAAGCTGTTATTACTATTATCAAATGGTCAGATCAGTATGGATAAGCTGTTATTACTATTATCACAGTGTCAGATGAGTATGGATAAGCTGTTATTACTATTATCAAATGGTCAGATCAGTATGGATAACCTGTTATTACTATTATCACAGTGTCAGATCAGTATGGATAAGCTGTTATTACTATTATCACGAGGTAATATCAGTATGGATAAGCTGTTATTACTATTATCACAGTGTCAGATCAGTATGGATAAGCTGTTATTACTATTATCACATGATCAGATCAGTTTGGATAAGCTGTTATTACTATTATCACAGGGTCAAATCAGTATGGATAAGCTGTTATTACTATTATCACAGGGTCAGATCAGTATGGATAAGCTGTTATTACTATTATCACAAGGTAATATCAGTATGGATAAGCTGTTATTACTATTATCACAGTGTCAGATCAGTATGGATAAGCTGTTATTACTATTATCACAGGGTCAGATCAGTATGGATAAGCTGTTATTACTATTATCACAGTGTCAGATCAGTATGGATAAGCTGTTATTACTATTATCACAGGGTCAGATCAGTATGGATAAGCTGTTATTACTATTATCACAAGGTAATATCAGTATGGATAAGCTGTTATTACTATTATCACAGTGTCAGATCAGTATGGATAAGCTGTTATTACTATTATCACGAGGTAATATCAGTATGGATAAGCTGTTATTACTATTATCACAGTGTCAGATCAGTATGGATAAGCTGTTATTACTATTATCACATGATCAGATCAGTTTGGATAAGCTGTTATTACTATTATCACAGGGTCAAATCAGTTTGGATATGCTGTTATTACTATTATCACAGGGTCAGATCAGTATGGATAAGCTGTTATTACTATTATCACAGTGTCAGATCAGTATGGATAAGCTGTTATTACTATTATCACAGTGTCAGATCAGTATGGATAAGCTGTTATTACTATTATCACAGTGTCAGATCAGTATGGATAAGCTGTTATTACTATTATCACAGTGTCAGATGAGTATGGATAAGCTGTTATTACTATTATCAAATGGTCAGATCAGTATGGATAACCTGTTATTACTATTATCACAGTGTCAGATCAGTATGGATAAGCTGTTATTACTATTATCACGAGGTAATATCAGTATGGATAAGCTGTTATTATTATTATCACAGTGTCAGATCAGTATGGATAAGCTGTTATTACTATTATCACATGATCAGATCAGTTTGGATAAGCTGTTATTACTATTATCACAGGGTCAAATCAGTTTGGATATGCTGTTATTACTATTATCACAGGGTCAGATCAGTATGGATAAGCTGTTATTACTATTATCACAAGGTAACATCAGTATGGATAAGCTGTTATTACTATTATCACAAGGTAACATCAGTATGGATAAGCTGTTATTACTATTATCACAGGGTCAGATCAGTATGGATAAGCTGTTATTACTATTATCACAGTGTCAGATCAGTATGGATAAGCTGTTATTACTATTATCACAGGGTCAGATCAGTATGGATAAGCTGTTATTACTATTATCACAGTGTCAGATCAGTATGGATAAGCTGTTATTACCATTATCACAGTGTCAGATGAGTATGGATAGGCTGTTATTACTTTTATCAAATGGTCAGATCAGTATGGATAACCTGTTATTACTATTATCACAGTGTCAGATCAGTATGGATAAGCTGTTATTACTATTATCACAGTGTCAGATCAGTATGGATAAGCTGTTATTACTATTATCACAGGGTCAGATCAGTTTGGATAAGCTGTTATTACTATTATCACAGGGTCAGATCAGTATGGATAAGCTGTTATTACTATTATCACAGTGTCAGATCAGTATGGATAAGCTGTTATTACTATTATCACAGGGTAATATCAGTATGGATAAGCTGCTATTACTATTATCACAGTGTCAGATCAGTATGGATAAGCTGTTATTACTATTATCACAGGGTCAGATCAGTATGGATAAGCTGTTATTACTATTATCACAAGGTAACATCAGTATGGATAAGCTGTTATTACTATTATCACAAGGTAACATCAGTATGGATAAGCTGTTATTACTATTATCACAGGGTCAGATCAGTATGGATAAGCTGTTATTACTATTATCACAGTGTCAGATCAGTATGGATAAGCTGTTATTACTATTATCACAGGGTCAGATCAGTATGGATAAGCTGTTATTACTATTATCACAGTGTCAGATCAGTATGGATAAGCTGTTATTACCATTATCACAGTGTCAGATGAGTATGGATAGGCTGTTATTACTTTTATCAAATGGTCAGATCAGTATGGATAACCTGTTATTACTATTATCACAGTGTCAGATCAGTATGGATAAGCTGTTATTACTATTATCACAGTGTCAGATCAGTATGGATAAGCTGTTATTACTATTATCACAGGGTCAGATCAGTTTGGATAAGCTGTTATTACTATTATCACAGGGTCAGATCAGTATGGATAAGCTGTTATTACTATTATCACAGTGTCAGATCAGTATGGATAAGCTGTTATTACTATTATCACAGGGTAATATCAGTATGGATAAGCTGCTATTACTATTATCACAGTGTCAGATCAGTATGGATAAGCTGTTATTACTATTATCACAGGGTCAGATCAGTATGGATAATCTGTTATTACTATTATCACAGTGTCAGATCAGTGTGGACAAGCTGTTATTACTATTATCACATGGTCAGATCAGTGTGGATAAGCTGTTATTACTATTATCACGAGATCAGATCAGTATGGATAAGCTGTTATTACTATTATCACGAGGTAATATCAGTATGGATAAGCTGTTATTACTATTATCACAGTGTCCGATCAGTGTGGATAAGCTGTTATTACTATTATCACAGGGTCAAATCAGTATGGATAAGCTGTTATTACTATTATCACAGGGTCAGATCAGTATGGATAAGCTGTTATTACTATTATCACAAGGTAATATCAGTATGGATAAGCTGTTATTACTATTATCACAGTGCCAGATCAGTATGGATAAGCTGTTATTACTATTATCACAGTGTCAGATCAGTATGGATAAGCTGTTATTACTATTATCACAGTGTCAGATCAGTATGGATAAGCTGTTATTACTATTATCACAGTGTCAGATGAGTATGGATAAGCTGTTATTACTATTATCAAATGGTCAGATCAGTATGGATAACCTGTTATTACTATTATCACAGTGTCAGATCAGTATGGATAAGCTGTTATTACTATTATCACGAGGTAATATCAGTATGGATAAGCTGTTATTACTATTATCACAGTGTCAGATCAGTATGGATAAGCTGTTATTACTATTGTCACATGATCAGATCAGTTTGGAAAAGCTGTTATTACTATTATCACAGGGTCAAATCAGTTTGGATAAGCTGTTATTACTATTATCACAGGGTCAGATCAGTATGGATAAGCTGTTATTACTATTATCACAGTGTCAGATCAGTATGGATAAGCTGGTATTACTATTATCACAGGGTCAGATCAGTATGGATAAGCTGTTATTACTATTATCACAGGGTCAGATCAGTATGGATAAGCTGTTATTACTATTATCACAAGGTAATATCAGTATGGATAAGCTGTTATTACTATTATCACAGTGTCAGATCAGTATGGATAAGCTGTTATTACACTTATCACAGTGTCAGATCAGTATGGATAAGCTGTTATTACTATTATCACAGTGTCAGATCAGTATGGATAAGCTGTTATTACTATTATCACAGTGTCAGATGAGTATGGATAAGCTGTTATTACTATTATCAAATGGTCAGATCAGTATGGATAACCTGTTATTACTATTATCACAGTGTCAGATCAGTATGGATAAGCTGTTATTACTATTATCACGAGGTAATATCAGTATGGATAAGCTGTTATTACTATTATCACAGTGTCAGATCAGTATGGATAAGCTGTTATTACTATTATCACAGTGTCAGATCAGTATGGATAAGCTGTTATTACTATTATCACAGGGTCAGATCAGTATGGATAAGCTGGTATTACTATTATCACAGGGTCAGATCAGTATGGATAAGCTGTTATTACTATTATCACAGTGTCAGATGAGTATGGATAAGCTGTTATTACTATTATCAAATGGTCAGATCAGTATGGATAACCTGTTATTACTATTATCACAGTGTCAGATCAGTATGGATAAGCTGTTATTACTATTATCACGAGGTAACATCAGTATGGATAAGCTGTTATTACTATTATCACAGGGTCAGATCAGTATGGATAAGCTGTTATTACTATTATCACAGTGTCAGATCAGTATGGATAAGCTGTTATTACTATTATCACAGGGTCAGATCAGTATGGATAAGCTGTTATTACTATTATCACAGTGTCAGATCAGTATGGATAAGCTGTTATTACCATTATCACAGTGTCAGATGAGTATGGATAGGCTGTTATTACTTTTATCAAATGGTCAGATCAGTATGGATAACCTGTTATTACTATTATCACAGTGTCAGATCAGTATGGATAAGCTGTTATTACTATTATCACAGTGTCAGATCAGTATGGATAAGCTGTTATTACTATTATCACAGGGTCAGATCAGTTTGGATAAGCTGTTATTACTATTATCACAGGGTCAGATCAGTATGGATAAGCTGTTATTACTATTATCACAGTGTCAGATCAGTATGGATAAGCTGTTATTACTATTATCACAGGGTAATATCAGTATGGATAAGCTGCTATTACTATTATCACAGTGTCAGATCAGTATGGATAAGCTGTTATTACTATTATCACAGGGTCAGATCAGTATGGATAAGCTGTTATTACTATTATCACAAGGTAACATCAGTATGGATAAGCTGTTATTACTATTATCACAAGGTAACATCAGTATGGATAAGCTGTTATTACTATTATCACAGGGTCAGATCAGTATGGATAAGCTGTTATTACTATTATCACAGGGTCAGATCAGTATGGATAAGCTGTTATTACTATTATCACAAGGTAACATCAGTATGGATAAGCTGTTATTACTATTATCACAAGGTAACATCAGTATGGATAAGCTGTTATTACTATTATCACAGGGTCAGATCAGTATGGATAAGCTGTTATTACTATTATCACAGTGTCAGATCAGTATGGATAAGCTGTTATTACTATTATCACAGTGTCAGATGAGTATGGATAAGCTGTTATTACTATTATCAAATGGTCAGATCAGTATGGATAACCTGTTATTACTATTATCACAGTGTCAGATCAGTATGGATAAGCTGTTATTACTATTATCACGAGGTAATATCAGTATGGATAAGCTGTTATTACTATTATCACAGTGTCAGATCAGTATGGATAAGCTGTTATTACTATTGTCACATGATCAGATCAGTTTGGAAAAGCTGTTATTACTATTATCACAGGGTCAAATCAGTTTGGATAAGCTGTTATTACTATTATCACAGGGTCAGATCAGTATGGATAAGCTGTTATTACTATTATCACAGTGTCAGATCAGTATGGATAAGCTGGTATTACTATTATCACAGGGTCAGATCAGTATGGATAAGCTGTTATTACTATTATCACAGGGTCAGATCAGTATGGATAAGCTGTTATTACTATTATCACAAGGTAATATCAGTATGGATAAGCTGTTATTACTATTATCACAGTGTCAGATCAGTATGGATAAGCTGTTATTACACTTATCACAGTGTCAGATCAGTATGGATAAGCTGTTTTTACTATTATCACAGTGTCAGATCAGTATGGATAAGCTGTTATTACTATTATCACAGTGTCAGATGAGTATGGATAAGCTGTTATTACTATTATCAAATGGTCAGATCAGTATGGATAACCTGTTATTACTATTATCACAGTGTCAGATCAGTATGGATAAGCTGTTATTACTATTATCACGAGGTAATATCAGTATGGATAAGCTGTTATTACTATTATCACAGTGTCAGATCAGTATGGATAAGCTGTTATTACTATTATCACAGTGTCAGATCAGTATGGATAAGCTGTTATTACTATTATCACAGGGTCAGATCAGTATGGATAAGCTGGTATTACTATTATCACAGGGTCAGATCAGTATGGATAAGCTGTTATTACTATTATCACAGTGTCAGATGAGTATGGATAAGCTGTTATTACTATTATCAAATGGTCAGATCAGTATGGATAACCTGTTATTACTATTATCACAGTGTCAGATCAGTATTTATAAGCTGTTATTACTATTATCACGAGGTAACATCAGTATGGATAAGCTGTTATTACTATTATCACAAGGTAACATCAGTATGGATAAGCTGTTATTACTATTATCACAGGGTCAGATCAGTATGGATAAGCTGTTATTACTATTATCACAGTGTCAGATCAGTATGGATAAGCTGTTATTACTATTATCACAGGGTCAGATCAGTATGGATAAGCTGTTATTACTATTATCACAGTGTCAGATCAGTATGGATAAGCTGTTATTACCATTATCACAGTGTCAGATGAGTATGGATAGGCTGTTATTACTTTTATCAAATGGTCAGATCAGTATGGATAACCTGTTATTACTATTATCACAGTGTCAGATCAGTATGGATAAGCTGTTATTACTATTATCACAGTGTCAGATCAGTATGGATAAGCTGTTATTACTATTATCACAGGGTCAGATCAGTTTGGATAAGCTGTTATTACTATTATCACAGGGTCAGATCAGTATGGATAAGCTGTTATTACTATTATCACAGTGTCAGATCAGTATGGATAAGCTGTTATTACTATTATCACAGGGTAATATCAGTATGGATAAGCTGCTATTACTATTATCACAGTGTCAGATCAGTATGGATAAGCTGTTATTACTATTATCACAGGGTCAGATCAGTATGGATAAGCTGTTATTACTATTATCACAAGGTAACATCAGTATGGATAAGCTGTTATTACTATTATCACAAGGTAACATCAGTATGGATAAGCTGTTATTACTATTATCACAGGGTCAGATCAGTATGGATAAGCTGTTATTACTATTATCACAGTGTCAGATCAGTATGGATAAGCTGTTATTACTATTATCACAGGGTCAGATCAGTATGGATAAGCTGTTATTACTATTATCACAGTGTCAGATCAGTATGGATAAGCTGTTATTACCATTATCACAGTGTCAGATGAGTATGGATAGGCTGTTATTACTTTTATCAAATGGTCAGATCAGTATGGATAACCTGTTATTACTATTATCACAGTGTCAGATCAGTATGGATAAGCTGTTATTACTATTATCACAGTGTCAGATCAGTATGGATAAGCTGTTATTACTATTATCACAGGGTCAGATCAGTTTGGATAAGCTGTTATTACTATTATCACAGGGTCAGATCAGTATGGATAAGCTGTTATTACTATTATCAAAGTGTCAGATCAGTATGGATAAGCTGTTATTACTATTATCACAGGGTAATATCAGTATGGATAAGCTGCTATTACTATTATCACAGTGTCAGATCAGTATGGATAAGCTGTTATTACTATTATCACAGGGTCAGATCAGTATGGATAATCTGTTATTACTATTATCACAGTGTCAGATCAGTGTGGACAAGCTGTTATTACTATTATCACATGGTCAGATCAGTGTGGATAAGCTGTTATTACTATTATCACGAGATCAGATCAGTATGGATAAGCTGTTATTACTATTATCACGAGGTAATATCAGTATGGATAAGCTGTTATTACTATTATCACAGTGTCCGATCAGTGTGGATAAGCTGTTATTACTATTATCACAGGGTCAAATCAGTATGGATAAGCTGTTATTACTATTATCACAGGGTCAGATCAGTATGGATAAGCTGTTATTACTATTATCACAAGGTAATATCAGTATGGATAAGCTGTTATTACTATTTTCACAGTGCCAGATCAGTATGGATAAGCTGTTATTACTATTATCACAGTGTCAGATCAGTATGGATAAGCTGTTATTACTATTATCACAGTGTCAGATCAGTATGGATAAGCTGTTATTACTATTATCACAGTGTCAGATCAGTATGGATAAGCTGTTATTACTATTATCAAATGGTCAGATCAGTATGGATAACCTGTTATTACTATTATCACAGTGTCAGATCAGTATGGATAAGCTGTTATTACTATTATCACGAGGTAATATCAGTATGGATAAGCTGTTATTACTATTATCACAGTGTCAGATCAGTATGGATAAGCTGTTATTACTATTGTCACATGATCAGATCAGTTTGGAAAGGCTGTTATTACTATTATCACAGGGTCAAATCAGTTTGGATAAGCTGTTATTACTATTATCACAGGGTCAGATCAGTATGGATAAGCTGTTATTACTATTATCACAGTGTCAGATCAGTATGGATAAGCTGGTATTACTATTATCACAGGGTCAGATCAGTATGGATAAGCTGTTATTACTATTATCACAGGGTCAGATCAGTATGGATAAGCTGTTATTACTATTATCACAAGGTAATATCAGTATGGATAAGCTGTTATTACTATTATCACAGTGTCAGATCAGTATGGATAAGCTGTTATTACACTTATCACAGTGTCAGATCAGTATGGATAAGCTGTTATTACTATTATCACAGTGTCAGATCAGTATGGATAAGCTGTTATTACTATTATCACAGTGTCAGATGAGTATGGATAAGCTGTTATTACTATTATCAAATGGTCAGATCAGTATGGATAACCTGTTATTACTATTATCACAGTGTCAGATCAGTATGGATAAGCTGTTATTACTATTATCACGAGGTAATATCAGTATGGATAAGCTGTTATTACTATTATCACAGTGTCAGATCAGTATGGATAAGCTGTTATTACTATTATCACGAGGTAATATCAGTATGGATAAGCTGTTATTACTATTATCACAGTGTCAGATCAGTATGGATAAGCTGTTATTACTATTATCACATGATCAGATCAGTTTGGATAAGCTGTTATTACTATTATCACAGGGTCAAATCAGTTTGGATATGCTGTTATTACTATTATCACAGTGTCAGATCAGTATGGATAAGCTGTTATTACTATTATCACATGATCAGATCAGTTTGGATAAGCTGTTATTACTATTATCACAGGGTCAAATCAGTTTGGATATGCTGTTATTACTATTATCACAGGGTCAGATCAGTATGGATAAGCTGTTATTACTATTATCACAGTGTCAGATCAGTATGGATAAGCTGTTATTACTATTATCACAGTGTCAGATCAGTATGGATAAGCTGTTATTACTATTATCACAGGGTCAGATCAGTATGGATAAGCTGGTATTACTATTATCACAGGGTCAGATCAGTATGGATAAGCTGTTATTACTATTATCACAGTGTCAGATGAGTATGGATAAGCTGTTATTACTATTATCAAATGGTCAGATCAGTATGGATAACCTGTTATTACTATTATCACAGTGTCAGATCAGTATGGATAAGCTGTTATTACTATTATCACGAGGTAATATCAGTATGGATAAGCTGTTATTACTATTATCACAGTGTCAGATCAGTATGGATAAGCTGTTATTACTATTATCACATGATCAGATCAGTTTGGATAAGCTGTTATTACTATTATCACAGGGTCAAATCAGTTTGGATATGCTGTTATTACTATTATCACAGGGTCACATCAGTATGGATTAGCTGTTATTACTATTATCACAGTGTCAGATCAGTATGGATAAGCTGTTATTACTATTATCACAGTGTCAGATCAGTATGGATAAGCTGTTATTACTATTATCACAGTGTCAGATGAGTATGGATAAGCTGTTATTACTATTATCAAATGGTCAGATCAGTATGGATAACCTGTTATTACTATTATCACAGTGTCAGATCAGTATGGATAAGCTGTTATTACTATTATCACGAGGTAATATCAGTATGGATAAGCTGTTATTACTATTATCACAGTGTCAGATCAGTATGGATAAGCTGTTATTACTATTATCACATGATCAGATCAGTTTGGATAAGCTGTTATTACTATTATCACAGGGTCAAATCAGTTTGGATATGCTGTTATTACTATTATCACAGGGTCAGATCAGTATGGATAAGCTGTTATTACTATTATCACAAGGTAATATCAGTATGGATAAGCTGTTATTACTATTATCACATGGTCAGATCAGTGTGGATAAGCTGTTATTACTATTATCACAGTGTCAGATCAGTATGGATAAGCTGTTATTACTATTATCACATGATCAGATCAGTTTGGATAAGCTGTTATTACTATTATCACAGGGTCAAATCAGTTTGGATATGCTGTTATTACTATTATCACAGGGTCAGATCAGTATGGATAAGCTGTTATTACTATTATCACAGTGTCAGATCAGTATGGATAAGCTGTTATTACTATTATCACAGTGTCAGATCAGTATGGATAAGCTGTTATTACTATTATCACAGGGTCAGATCAGTATGGATAAGCTGGTATTACTATTATCACAGGGTCAGATCAGTATGGATAAGCTGTTATTACTATTATCACAGTGTCAGATGAGTATGGATAAGCTGTTATTACTATTATCAAATGGTCAGATCAGTATGGATAACCTGTTATTACTATTATCACAGTGTCAGATCAGTATGGATAAGCTGTTATTACTATTATCACGAGGTAATATCAGTATGGATAAGCTGTTATTACTATTATCACAGTGTCAGATCAGTATGGATAAGCTGTTATTACTATTATCACATGATCAGATCAGTTTGGATAAGCTGTTATTACTATTATCACAGGGTCAAATCAGTTTGGATATGCTGTTATTACTATTATCACAGGGTCACATCAGTATGGATAAGCTGTTATTACTATTATCACAGTGTCAGATCAGTATGGATAAGCTGTTATTACTATTATCACAGTGTCAGATCAGTATGGATAAGCTGTTATTACTATTATCACAGTGTCAGATCAGTATGGATAAGCTGTTATTACTATTATCACAGTGTCAGATGAGTATGGATAAGCTGTTATTACTATTATCAAATGGTCAGATCAGTATCGATAACCTGTTATTACTATTATCACAGTGTCAGATCAGTATGGATAAGCTGTTATTACTATTATCACGAGGTAATATCAGTATGGATAAGCTGTTATTACTATTATCACAGTGTCAGATCAGTATGGATAATCTGTTATTACTATTATCACATGATCAGATCAGTTTGGATAAGCTGTTATTACTATTATCACAGGGTCAAATCAGTTTGGATATGCTGTTATTACTATTATCACAGGGTCAGATCAGTATGGATAAGCTGTTATTACTATTATCACAAGGTAATATCAGTATGGATAAGCTGTTATTACTATTATCACATGGTCAGATCAGTGTGGATAAGCTGTTATTACTATTATCACAGTGTCAGATCAGTATGGATAAGCTTTTATTAGTATTATCACAGTGTCAGATCAGTATGGATAAGCTGTTATTACTATTATCACAGTGTCAGATCAGTATGGATAAGCTGTTATTACTATTATCACAGTGTCAGATGAGTATGGATAGGCTGTTATTACTATTATCAAATGGTCAGATCAGTATGGATAACCTGTTATTACTATTATCACAGTGTCAGATCAGTATGGATAAGCTGTTATTACTATTATCACAGTGTCAGATCAGTATGGATAAGCTGTTATTACTATTATCACAGGGTCAGATCAGTTTGGATAAGCTGTTATTACTATTATCACAGGGTCAGATCAGTATGGATAAGCTGTTATTACTATTATCACAGGGTAATATCAGTATGGATAAGCTGTTATTACTATTATCACAGTGTCAGATCAGTATGGATGAGCTGTTATTACTATTATCACAGGGTCAGATCAGTATGGATAAGCTGTTATTACTATTATCACAGTGTTAGATCAGTGTGGACAAGCTGTTATTACTATTATCACATGGTCAGATCAGTATGGATAAGCTGTTATTACTATTATCAAATGGTCAGATCAGTATGGATAACCTGTTATTACTATTATCACAGTGTCAGATCAGTATGGATAAGCTGTTATTACTATTATCACGAGGTAATATCAGTATGGATAAGCTGTTATTACTATTATCACAGTGTCAGATCAGTATGGATAAGCTGTTATTACTATTATCACATGATCAGATCAGTTTGGATAAGCTGTTATTACTATTATCACAGGGTCAAATCAGTTTGGATATGCTGTTATTACTATTATCACAGGGTCAGATCAGTATGGATAAGCTGTTATTACTATTATCACAAGGTAATATCAGTATGGATAAGCTGTTATTACTATTATCACATGGTCAGATCAGTGTGGATAAGCTGTTATTACTATTATCACAGTGTCAGATGAGTATGGATAGGCTGTTATTACTATTATCAAATGGTCAGATCAGTATGGATAACCTGTTATTACTATTATCACAGTGTCAGATCAGTATGGATAAGCTGTTATTACTATTATCACAGTGTCAGATCAGTATGGATAAGCTGTTATTACTATTATCACAGGGTCAGATCAGTTTGGATAAGCTGTTATTACTATTATCACAGGGTCAGATCAGTATGGATAAGCTGTTATTACTATTATCACAGGGTAATATCAGTATGGATAAGCTGTTATTACTATTATCACAGTGTCAGATCAGTATGGATGAGCTGTTATTACTATTATCACAGGGTCAGATCAGTATGGATAAGCTGTTATTACTATTATCACAGTGTTAGATCAGTGTGGACAAGCTGTTATTACTATTATCACATGGTCAGATCAGTGTGGATAAGCTGTTATTACTATTATCACAGTGTCAGATCAGTGTGGATAAGCTGTTATTACTATTATCACGAGATCAGATCAGTATGGATAAGCTCCTATTACTATTATCACGAGGTAATTTCAGTATGGATAAGCTGTTATTACTATTATCACAGTGTCCGATCAGTGTGGATAAGCTGTTATTACTATTATCACAGTGTCAGATCAGTATGGATAAGCTGTTATTACTATTATCACATGATCAGATCAGTTTGGATAAGCTGTTATTACTATTATCACAGGGTCAAATCAGTATGGATAAGCTGTTATTACTATTATCACAGGGTCAGATCAGTATGGATAAGCTGTTATTACTATTATCACAAGGTAATATCAGTATGGATAAGCTGTTATTACTATTATCACAGTGTCAGATCAGTATGGATAAGCTGTTATTACTATTATCACAGGGTCAGATCAGTATGGATAAGCTGTTATTACTATTATCACAAGGTAATATCAGTATGGATAAGCTGTTATTACTATTATCACAGTGTCAGATCAGTATGGATAAGCTGTTATTACTATTATCACAAGGTAATATCAGTATGGATAAGCTGTTATTACTATTATCACAGTGTCAGATGAGTATGGATAGGCTGTTATTACTATTATCAAATGGTCAGATCAGTATGGATAACCTGTTATTACTATTATCACAGTGTCAGATCAGTATGGATAAGCTGTTATTACTATTATCACAGTGTCAGATCAGTATGGATAAGCTGTTATTACTATTATCACAGGGTCAGATCAGTTTGGATAAGCTGTTATTACTATTATCACAGGGTCAGATCAGTATGGATAAGCTGTTATTACTATTATCACAGTGTCAGATCAGTATGGATAAGCTGTTATTACATTATCACAGGGTAATATCAGTATGGATAAGCTGTTATTACTATTATCACAGTGTCAGATCAGTATGGATAAGCTGTTATTACTATTATCACAGGGTCAGATCAGTTTGGATAAGCTGTTATTACTATTATCACAGGGTCAGATCAGTATGGATAAGCTGTTATTACTATTATCACAGTGTCAGATCAGTATGGATAAGCTGTTATTACTATTATCACATGATCAGATCAGTTTGGATAAGCTGTTATTACTATTATCACAGGGTCAAATCAGTATGGATAAGCTGTTATTACTATTATCACAGGGTCAGATCAGTATGGATAAGCTGTTATTACTATTATCACAGTGTCAGATCAGTGTGGACAAGCTGTTATTACTATTATCACATGGTCAGATCAGTGTGGATAAGCTGTTATTACTATTATCACAGTGTCAGATCAGTGTGGATACGCTGTTATTACTATTATCACGAGATCAGATCAGTATGGATAAGCTGTTATTACTATTATCACGAGGTAATTTCAGTATGGATAAGCTGTTATTACTATTATCACAGTGTCCGATCAGTGTGGATAAGCTGTTATTACTATTATCACAGTGTCAGATCAGTATGGATAAGCTGTTATTACTATTATCACATGATCAGATCAGTTTGGATAAGCTGTTATTACTATTATCACAGGGTCAAATCAGTATGGATAAGCTGTTATTACTATTATCACAGGGTCAGATCAGTATGGATAAGCTGTTATTACTATTATCACATGATCAGATCAGTATGGATAACCTGTCTAGGATGAGAGTGGCGCTAGCGGCACTCCCCCCCCACCCCCACTGAAAAACCAGTGCCGCGAAATTCAAAAAAAATATTTTTTTTAAATATTTAACTTTCACACATTAAAGTCCAATACAGCTAATGAAAGACGCAGATCTTGTGAATCCAGTCAACATGTCCGATTTTTTAAATGTTTTAAAGGGGAGACACAATATGTAAAGATGTACACATTAGCACCTAAAAACACATTAGCATAATCCACCATCTTTTATTTGTCCACCAACACCAGTAGCTATCACCAATTCGGCTAAACTAAGATATTTATAGCCCCTAACCAAGAAAAAAACTAATCAGATGACAGTCTGATAACATATTTATGGTATGGGATAGGTTTTGTTAGAAAAAAGTGCATATTTCAGGTAGATGGCATCGGTTACAATTGCACCCACCGTCACAAATGGAATAGACAAACTACTTAGAGCAACGTGTTTACCTACTTACTAATCATCAAACATTTCGTAAAAATACACAGCATACACGAATCGAAAGACACAGATCCTGTGAATACAGACAATATTTCAGATTTTCTAAGTGTCTTACAGCGAAAACACAATAAATCGTTATATTAGCATAGCACATAGCACATAGCAGCCCAGCATTGATTCTAGCCAAAGTGAGCGATAAAAGTAAACATCGCCAAAATATATTAATTTTTTCACTAACCTTCTCAGAATTCTTCAGATGACACTCCTGTAACATCATATTACACAATCCATATAGAGTTTGATCGAAAATGTTTATATTTAGCCACCAAAATCATGGTTAGACAATGTGGAATGTAGCTCAGCTGGTCAGAAAAAGTCTGTGCGCCACTTAGACAGTGATCTACTCTTATACATAAATACTCATAAACGTGACTAAAAAATATAGGGTGGACAGGGATTGATAGACAATTTAATTCTTAATACAATCGCGGAATTACATTTTTTAAATTATCCTTACTTTTCAATACAGCTTGCGCCAAGCGATGCTACGTCAAAAAACATGGCGTCCGAAGCCACTAAAATGTTTCGACAGAAACACGATTTATCATAATAAAAATGTCCTACCTTGAGCTGTTCTTCCATCAGTATCTTGGGCAAAGGATCCTTTCTTGGGAGAAATCATCTTTTGGTGGAAAGCTGTCCTCTTGCCATGTGGAAATGTCAACTGCGTTCGGGATGAACTGAAAAGCGTGCCCAACTTTTCACATCGTTGCAAAAATAAATGTCCCAAAATCGCACTAAACGGATATAAATTGCTATAAAACGCTTTAAATTAACTACCTTATGATGTTTTTAACTCCTATAACGAGTGAAAAGATGACCGGAGAAATATAACAGGCTAAACTAACGCTTGGAACAGGTGCGCGCCGGTGTCCTCTAGGCTCATGACGCAGCTCCCAAAGAATGACTAGCTTCAGAGTTTTTTCATTTGTAGGTCCTGTGAACGTGCAATCGACCCCGTTGGAATCGTCATCACGTAAAGGCATCCAGGGGAAGACTTAAGAAGTGTCCGTATAGTCATAGCAACGACAGTGCCCTTTTAACTGAGTTCAGAAGAGTGGCCAACATTTCTCAAATCTGACTCCATGTCAGGGAAATTGCTGTAGAATGGGCTCTGTTCCACTTAGAGACAAAATTTCAACTCCTATAGAAACTATAGACTGTTTTCTATCCAATAATAATAATAATATGCATATTGTACGATCAAGGATTTTGTGGGAAGCCGTTTCAAAAATTAGCCAAGTTAGCATAAATAGTCTAAACAGCGCCCCCATCCCCAACAGGATAAGCTGTTATTACTATTATCACAGGGTCAGATCAGTATGGATAAGCTGTTATTACTATTATCACAGTGTCAGATCAGTATTGTCGTGTCTTTGACTATGGACAGTATGGATAAGCTGTTATTACTATTATCACAGTGTCAGATGAGTATGGATAAGCTGTTATTACTATTATCAAATGGTCAGATCAGTATGGATAAGCTGTTATTACTATTATCACAGTGTCAGATGAGTATGGATAAGCTGTTATTACTATTATCAAATGGTCAGATCAGTATGGATAACCTGTTATTACTATTATCACAGTGTCAGATCAGTATGGATAAGCTGTTATTACTATTATCACGAGGTAATATCAGTATGGATAAGCTGTTATTACTATTATCACAGTGTCAGATCAGTATGGATAAGCTGTTATTACTATTATCACATGATCAGATCAGTTTGGATAAGCTGTTATTACTATTATCACAGGGTCAAATCAGTATGGATAAGCTGTTATTACTATTATCACAGGGTCAGATCAGTATGGATAAGCTGTTATTACTATTATCACAAGGTAATATCAGTATGGATAAGCTGTTATTACTATTATCACAGTGTCAGATCAGTATGGATAAGCTGTTATTACTATTATCACAGGGTCAGATCAGTATGGATAAGCTGTTATTACTATTATCACAGTGTCAGATCAGTATGGATAAGCTGTTATTACTATTATCACAGGGTCAGATCAGTATGGATAAGCTGTTATTACTATTATCACAAGGTAATATCAGTATGGATAAGCTGTTATTACTATTATCACAGTGTCAGATCAGTATGGATAAGCTGTTATTACTATTATCACAAGGTAATATCAGTATGGATAAGCTGTTATTACTATTATCACAGTGTCAGATCAGTATGGATAAGCTGTTATTACTATTATCACAGGGTCAGATCAGTATGGATAAGCTGTTATTACTATTATCACAGTGTCAGATCAGTATGGATAAGCTGTTATTACTATTATCACAGGGTCAGATCAGTATGGATAAGCTGTTATTACTATTATCACAGGGTCAGATCAGTATGGATAAGCTGTTATTACTATTATCACAATGTCAGATCAGTGTGGATAAGCTGTTATTACTATTATCACATGGTCAGATCAGTGTGGATAAGCTGTTATTACTATTATCACAGTGTCAGATCAGTATGGATAAGCTTTTATTAGTATTATCACAGTGTCAGATCAGTATGGATAAGCTGTTATTACTATTATCACAGTGTCAGATCAGTATGGATAAGCTGTTATTACTATTATCACAGTGTCAGATGAGTATGGATAGGCTGTTATTACTATTATCAAATGGTCAGATCAGTATGGATAACCTGTTATTACTATTATCACAGTGTCAGATCAGTATGGATAAGCTGTTATTACTATTATCACAGTGTCAGATCAGTATGGATAAGCTGTTATTACTATTATCACAGGGTCAGATCAGTTTGGATAAGCTGTTATTACTATTATCACAGGGTCAGATCAGTATGGATAAGCTGTTATTACTATTATCACAGTGTCAGATCAGTATGGATAAGCTGTTATTACTATTATCACAGGGTAATATCAGTATGGATAAGCTGCTATTACTATTATCACAGTGTCAGATCAGTATGGATAAGCTGTTATTACTATTATCACAGGGTCAGATCAGTATGGATAATCTGTTATTACTATTATCACAGTGTCAGATCAGTGTGGACAAGCTGTTATTACTATTATCACATGGTCAGATCAGTGTGGATAAGCTGTTATTACTATTATCACGAGATCAGATCAGTATGGATAAGCTGTTATTACTATTATCACGAGGTAATATCAGTATGGATAAGCTGTTATTACTATTATCACAGTGTCCGATCAGTGTGGATAAGCTGTTATTACTATTATCACAGGGTCAAATCAGTATGGATAAGCTGTTATTACTATTATCACAGGGTCAGATCAGTATGGATAAGCTGTTATTACTATTATCACAAGGTAATATCAGTATGGATAAGCTGTTATTACTATTATCACAGTGTCAGATCAGTATGGATAAGCTGTTATTACTATTATCACAAGGTAATATCAGTATGGATAAGCTGTTATTACTATTATCACAGTGTCAGATCAGTATGGATAAGCTGTTATTACTATTATCACAGGGTCAGATCAGTATGGATAAGCTGTTATTACTATTATCACAGTGTCAGATCAGTATGGATAAGCTGTTATTACTATTATCACAGGGTCAGATCAGTATGGATAAGCTGTTATTACTATTATCACAGGGTCAGATCAGTATGGATAAGCTGTTATTACTATTATCACAATGTCAGATCAGTGTGGATAAGCTGTTATTACTATTATCACATGGTCAGATCAGTGTGGATAAGCTGTTATTACTATTATCACAGTGTCAGATCAGTATGGATAAGCTTTTATTAGTATTATCACAGTGTCAGATCAGTATGGATAAGCTGTTATTACTATTATCACAGTGTCAGATCAGTATGGATAAGCTGTTATTACTATTATCACAGTGTCAGATGAGTATGGATAGGCTGTTATTACTATTATCAAATGGTCAGATCAGTATGGATAACCTGTTATTACTATTATCACAGTGTCAGATCAGTATGGATAAGCTGTTATTACTATTATCACAGTGTCAGATCAGTATGGATAAGCTGTTATTACTATTATCACAGGGTCAGATCAGTTTGGATAAGCTGTTATTACTATTATCACAGGGTCAGATCAGTATGGATAAGCTGTTATTACTATTATCACAGTGTCAGATCAGTATGGATAAGCTGTTATTACTATTATCACAGGGTAATATCAGTATGGATAAGCTGTTATTACTATTATCACAGTGTCAGATCAGTATGGATAAGCTGTTATTACTATTATCACAGGGTCAGATCAGTATGGATAAGCTGTTATTACTATTATCACAGTGTCAGATCAGTGTGGACAAGCTGTTATTACTATTATCACATGGTCAGATCAGTGTGGATAAGCTGTTATTACTATTATCACAGTGTCAGATCAGTGTGGATAAGCTGTTATTACTATTATCACGAGATCAGATCAGTATGGATAAGCTGTTATTACTATTATCACGAGGTAATATCAGTATGGATAAGCTGTTATTACTATTATCACAGTGTCCGATCAGTGTGGATAAGCTGTTATTACTATTATCACAGTGTCAGATCAGTATGGATAAGCTGTTATTACTATTATCACATGATCAGATCAGTTTGGATAAGCTGTTATTACTATTATCACAGGGTCAAATCAGTATGGATAAGCTGTTATTACTATTATCACAGGGTCAGATCAGTATGGATAAGCTGTTATTACTATTATCACAAGGTAATATCAGTATGGATAAGCTGTTATTACTATTATCACAGTGTCAGATCAGTATGGATAAGCTGTTATTACTATTATCACAGTGTCAGATCAGTATGGATAAGCTGTTATTACTATTATCACAGTGTCAGATGAGTATGGATAAGCTGTTATTACTATTATCAAATGGTCAGATCAGTATGGATAACCTGTTATTACTATTATCACAGTGTCAGATCAGTATGGATAAGCTGTTATTACCATTATCACAGGGTCAGATCAGTATGGATAAGCTGTTATTACTATTATCACAATGTCAGGTCAGTGTGGATAAGCTGTTATTACTATTATCACATGGTCAGATCAGTGTGGATAAGCTGTTATTACTATTATCACAGTGTCAGATCAGTATGGATAAGCTTTTATTAGTATTATCACAGTGTCAGATCAGTATGGATAAGCTGTTATTACTATTATCACAGTGTCAGATCAGTATGGATAAGCTCTTATTACTATTATCACATGATCAGATCAGTTTGGATAAGCTGTTATTACTATTATCACAGGGTCAAATCAGTTTGGATATGCTGTTATTACTATTATCACAGGGTCAGATCAGTATGGATAAGCTGTTATTACTATTATCACAAGGTAATATCAGTATGGATAAGCTGTTATTACTATTATCACAGTGTCCGATCAGTATGGATAAGCTGTTATTACTATTATCACAGGGTCAGATCAGTATGGATAAGCTGTTATTACTATTATCACAGTGTCAGATCAGTATGGATAAGCTGTTATTACTATTATCACAGGGTCAGATCAGTATGGATAAGCTGTTATTACTATTATCACAGGGTCAGATCAGTATGGATAAGCTGTTATTACTATTATCACAATGTCAGATCAGTGTGGATAAGCTGTTATTACTATTATCACATGGTCAGATCAGTGTGGATAAGCTGTTATTACTATTATCACAGTGTCAGATCAGTATGGATAAGCTTTTATTAGTATTATCACAGTGTCAGATCAGTATGGATAAGCTGTTATTACTATTATCACAGTGTCAGATCAGTATGGATAAGCTGTTATTACTATTATCACAGTGTCAGATGAGTATGGATAGGCTGTTATTACTATTATCAAATGGTCAGATCAGTATGGATAACCTGTTATTACTATTATCACAGTGTCAGATCAGTATGGATAAGCTGTTATTACTATTATCACAGTGTCAGATCAGTATGGATAAGCTGTTATTACTATTATCACAGGGTCAGATCAGTTTGGATAAGCTGTTATTACTATTATCACAGGGTCAGATCAGTATGGATAAGCTGTTATTACTATTATCACAGGGTAATATCAGTATGGATAAGCTGTTATTACTATTATCACAGTGTCAGATCAGTATGGATAAGCTGTTATTACTATTATCACAGGGTCAGATCAGTATGGATAAGCTGTTATTACTATTATCACAGTGTCAGATCAGTGTGGACAAGCTGTTATTACTATTATCACATGGTCAGATCAGTGTGGATAAGCTGTTATTACTATTATCACAGTGTCAGATCAGTGTGGATAAGCTGTTATTACTATTATCACGAGATCAGATCAGTATGGATAAGCTGTTATTACTATTATCACGAGGTAATTTCAGTATGGATAAGCTTTTATTAGTATTATCACAGTGTCAGATCAGTATGGATAAGCTGTTATTACTATTATCACAGTGTCAGATCAGTATGGATAAGCTGTTATTACTATTATCACAGTGTCAGATGAGTATGGATAGGCTGTTATTACTATTATCAAATGGTCAGATCAGTATGGATAACCTGTTATTACTATTATCACAGTGTCAGATCAGTATGGATAAGCTGTTATTACTATTATCACAGTGTCAGATCAGTATGGATAAGCTGTTATTACTATTATCACAGGGTCAGATCAGTTTGGATAAGCTGTTATTACTATTATCACAGGGTCAGATCAGTATGGATAAGCTGTTATTACTATTATCACAGGGTAATATCAGTATGGATAAGCTGTTATTACTATTATCACAGTGTCAGATCAGTATGGATAAGCTGTTATTACTATTATCACAGGGTCAGATCAGTATGGATAAGCTGTTATTACTATTATCACAGTGTCAGATCAGTGTGGACAAGCTGTTATTACTATTATCACATGGTCAGATCAGTGTGGATAAGCTGTTATTACTATTATCACAGTGTCAGATCAGTGTGGATAAGCTGTTATTACTATTATCACGAGATCAGATCAGTATGGATAAGCTGTTATTACTATTATCACGAGGTAATTTCAGTATGGATAAGCTGTTATTACTATTATCACAGTGTCCGATCAGTGTGGATAAGCTGTTATTACTATTATCACAGTGTCAGATCAGTATGGATAAGCTGTTATTACTATTATCACATGATCAGATCAGTTTGGATAAGCTGTTATTACTATTATCACAGGGTCAAATCAGTATGGATAAGCTGTTATTACTATTATCACAGGGTCAGATCAGTATGGATAAGCTGTTATTACTATTATCACAAGGTAATATCAGTATGGATAAGCTGTTATTACTATTATCACAGTGTCAGATCAGTATGGATAAGCTGTTATTACTATTATCACAGGGTCAGATCAGTATGGATAAGCTGTTATTACTATTATCACAAGGTAATATCAGTATGGATAGGCTGTTATTACTATTATCAAATGGTCAGATCAGTATGGATAACCTGTTATTACTATTATCACAGTGTCCGATCAGTGTGGATAAGCTGTTATTACTATTATCACAGTGTCAGATCAGTATGGATAAGCTGTTATTACTATTATCACATGATCAGATCAGTTTGGATAAGCTGTTATTACTATTATCACAGGGTCAAATCAGTATGGATAAGCTGTTATTACTATTATCACAGGGTCAGATCAGTATGGATAAGCTGTTATTACTATTATCACAAGGTAATATCAGTATGGATAAGCTGTTATTACTATTATCACAGTGTCAGATCAGTATGGATAAGCTGTTATTACTATTATCACAGTGTCAGATGAGTATGGATAGGCTGTTATTACTATTATCAAATGGTCAGATCAGTATGGATAACCTGTTATTACTATTATCACAGTGTCAGATCAGTATGGATAAGCTGTTATTACTATTATCACAGTGTCAGATCAGTATGGATAAGCTGTTATTACTATTATCACAGGGTCAGATCAGTTTGGATAAGCTGTTATTACTATTATCACAGGGTCAGATCAGTATGGATAAGCTGTTATTACTATTATCACAGGGTAATATCAGTATGGATAAGCTGTTATTACTATTATCACAGTGTCAGATCAGTATGGATAAGCTGTTATTACTATTATCACAGTGTCAGATGAGTATGGATAAGCTGTTATTACTATTATCAAATGGTCAGATCAGTATGGATAACCTGTTATTACTATTATCACAGTGTCAGATCAGTATGGATAAGCTGTTATTACTATTATCACAGGGTCAGATCAGTATGGATAAGCTGTTATTACTATTATCACAATGTCAGATCAGTGTGGATAAGCTGTTATTACTATTATCACATGGTCAGATCAGTGTGGATAAGCTGTTATTACTATTATCACAGTGTCAGATCAGTATGGATAAGCTTTTATTAGTATTATCACAGTGTCAGATCAGTATGGATAAGCTGTTATTACTATTATCACAGTGTCAGATCAGTATGGATAAGCTGTTATTACTATTATCACATGATCAGATCAGTTTGGATAAGCTGTTATTACTATTATCACAGGGTCAAATCAGTTTGGATATGCTGTTATTACTATTATCACAGGGTCAGATCAGTATGGATAAGCTGTTATTACTATTATCAAAAGGTAATATCAGTATGGATAAGCTGTTATTACTATTATCACAGTGTCAGATCAGTATGGATAAGCTGTTATTACTATTATCACAGGGTCAGATCAGTATGGATAAGCTGTTATTACTATTATCACAGTGTCAGATCAGTATGGATAAGCTGTTATTACTATTATCACAGGGTCAGATCAGTATGGATAAGCTGTTATTACTATTATCACAGGGTCAGATCAGTATGGATAAGCTGTTATTACTATTATCACAATGTCAGATCAGTGTGGATAAGCTGTTATTACTATTATCACATGGTCAGATCAGTGTGGATAAGCTGTTATTACTATTATCACAGTGTCAGATCAGTATGGATAAGCTTTTATTAGTATTATCACAGTGTCAGATCAGTATGGATAAGCTGTTATTACTATTATCACAGTGTCAGATCAGTATGGATAAGCTGTTATTACTATTATCACAGTGTCAGATGAGTATGGATAGGCTGTTATTACTATTATCAAATGGTCAGATCAGTATGGATAACCTGTTATTACTATTATCACAGTGTCAGATCAGTATGGATAAGCTGTTATTACTATTATCACAGTGTCAGATCAGTATGGATAAGCTGTTATTACTATTATCACAGGGTCAGATCAGTTTGGATAAGCTGTTATTACTATTATCACAGGGTCAGATCAGTATGGATAAGCTGTTATTACTATTATCACAGGGTAATATCAGTATGGATAAGCTGTTATTACTATTATCACAGTGTCAGATCAGTATGGATAAGCTGTTATTACTATTATCACAGGGTCAGATCAGTATGGATAAGCTGTTATTACTATTATCACAGTGTCAGATCAGTGTGGACAAGCTGTTATTACTATTATCACATGGTCAGATCAGTGTGGATAAGCTGTTATTACTATTATCACAGTGTCAGATCAGTGTGGATAAGCTGTTATTACTATTATCACGAGATCAGATCAGTATGGATAAGCTGTTATTACTATTATCACGAGGTAATTTCAGTATGGATAAGCTGTTATTACTATTATCACAGTGTCCGATCAGTGTGGATAAGCTGTTATTACTATTATCACAGTGTCAGATCAGTATGGATAAGCTGTTATTACTATTATCACATGATCAGATCAGTTTGGATAAGCTGTTATTACTATTATCACAGGGTCAAATCAGTATGGATAAGCTGTTATTACTATTATCACAGGGTCAGATCAGTATGGATAAGCTGTTATTACTATTATCACAAGGTAATATCAGTATGGATAAGCTGTTATTACTATTATCACAGTGTCAGATCAGTATGGATAAGCTGTTATTACTATTATCACAGGGTCAGATCAGTATGGATAAGCTGTTATTACTATTATCACAAGGTAATATCAGTATGGATAAGCTGTTATTACTATTATCACAGTGTCAGATCAGTATGGATAAGCTGTTATTACTATTATCACAAGGTAATATCAGTATGGATAAGCTGTTATTACTATTATCACAGTGTCAGATCAGTATGGATAAGCTGTTATTACTATTATCACAGGGTCAGATCAGTATGGATAAGCTGTTATTACTATTATCACAGTGTCAGATCAGTATGGATAAGCTGTTATTACTATTATCACATGGTCAGATCAGTGTGGATAAGCTGTTATTACTATTATCACAGTGTCAGATCAGTATGGATAAGCTTTTATTAGTATTATCACAGTGTCAGATCAGTATGGATAAGCTGTTATTACTATTATCACAGTGTCAGATCAGTATGGATAAGCTGTTATTACTATTATCACAGTGTCAGATGAGTATGGATAGGCTGTTATTACTATTATCAAATGGTCAGATCAGTATGGATAACCTGTTATTACTATTATCACAGTGTCAGATCAGTATGGATAAGCTGTTATTACTATTATCACAGTGTCAGATCAGTATGGATAAGCTGTTATTACTATTATCACAGGGTCAGATCAGTTTGGATAAGCTGTTATTACTATTATCACAAGGTCAGATCAGTATGGATAAGCTGTTATTACTATTATCACAGTGTCAGATCAGTATGGATAAGCTGTTATTACTATTATCACAGGGTAATATCAGTATGGATAAGCTGTTATTACTATTATCACAGTGTCAGATCAGTATGGATAAGCTGTTATTACTATTATCACAGGGTCAGATCAGTGTGGACAAGCTGTTATTACTATTATCACATGGTCAGATCAGTGTGGATAAGCTGTTATTACTATTATCACAGTGTCAGATCAGTGTGGATAAGCTGTTATTACTATTATCACGACATCAGATCAGTATGGATAAGCTGTTATTACTATTATCACGAGGTAATATCAGTATGGATAAGCTGTTATTACTATTATCACAGTGTCCGATCAGTGTGGATAAGCTGTTATTACTATTATCACAGTGTCAGATCAGTATGGATAAGCTGTTATTACTATTATCACATGATCAGATCAGTTTGGATAAGCTGTTATTACTATTATCACAGGGTCAAATCAGTATGGATAAGCTGTTATTACTATTATGACAGGGTCAGATCAGTATGGATAAGCTGTTATTACTATCATCACAAGGTAATATCAGTATGGATAAGCTGTTATTACTATTATCACAGTGTCAGATCAGTATGGATAAGCTGTTATTACTATTATCACAGTGTCAGATCAGTATGGATAAGCTGTTATTACTATTATCACAGTGTCAGATCAGTATGGATAAGCTGTTATTACTATTATCACAGTGTCAGATGAGTATGGATAAGCTGTTATTACTATTATCAAATGGTCTGATCAGTATGGATAACCTGTTATTACTATTATCACAGTGTCAGATCAGTATGGATAAGCTTTTATTAGTATTATCACAGTGTCAGATCAGTATGGATAAGCTGTTATTACTATTATCACGAGGTAATATCAGTATGGATAAGCTGTTATTACTATTATCACAGTGTCCGATCAGTGTGGATAAGCTGTTATTACTATTATCACAGTGTCAGATCAGTATGGATAAGCTGTTATTACTATTATCACAGTGTCAGATCAGTATGGATAAGCTGTTATTACTATTATCACAGGGTCAGATCAGTATGGATAAGCTGTTATTACTATTATCACAGGGTCAGATCAGTATGGATAAGCTGTTATTACTATTATCACAATGTCAGATCAGTGTGGATAAGCTGTTATTACTATTATCACATGGTCAGATCAGTGTGGATAAGCTGTTATTACTATTATCACAGTGTCAGATCAGTATGGATAAGCTTTTATTAGTATTATCACAGTGTCAGATCAGTATGGATAAGCTGTTATTACTATTATCACAGTGTCAGATCAGTATGGATAAGCTGTTATTACTATTATCACAGTGTCAGATGAGTATGGATAGGCTGTTATTACTATTATCAAATGGTCAGATCAGTATGGATAACCTGTTATTACTATTATCACAGTGTCAGATCAGTATGGATAAGCTGTTATTACTATTATCACAGTGTCAGATCAGTATGGATAAGCTGTTATTACTATTATCACAGGGTCAGATCAGTTTGGATAAGCTGTTATTACTATTATCACAGGGTCAGATCAGTATGGACAAGCTGTTATTACTATTATCACAGTGTCAGATCAGTATGGATAAGCTGTTATTACTATTATCACAGGGTAATATCAGTATGGATAAGCTGTTATTACTATTATCACAGTGTCAGATCAGTATGGATAAGCTGTTATTACTATTATCACAGGGTCAGATCAGTATGGTAAGCTGTTATTACTATTATCACAGTGTCAGATCAGTGTGGACAAGCTGTTATTACTATTATCACATGGTCAGATCAGTGTGGATAAGCTGTTATTACTATTATCACAGTGTCAGATCAGTGTGGATAAGCTGTTATTACTATTATCACGAGATCAGATCAGTATGGATAAGCTGTTATTACTATTATCACGAGGTAATATCAGTATGGATAAGCTGTTATTACTATTATCACAGTGTCCGATCAGTGTGGATAAGCTGTTATTACTATTATCACAGTGTCAGATCAGTATGGATAAGCTGTTATTACTATTATCACATGATCAGATCAGTATGGATAAGCTGTTATTACTATTATCACAGGGTCAAATCAGTATGGATAAGCTGTTATTACTATTATCACAGGGTCAGATCAGTATGGATAAGCTGTTATTACTATTATCACAAGGTAATATCAGTATGGATAAGCTGTTATTACTATTATCACAGTGTCAGATCAGTATGGATAAGCTGTTATTACTATTATCACAGTGTCAGATCAGTATGGATAAGCTGTTATTACAATTATCACAGTGTCAGATGAGTATGGATAAGCTGTTATTACTATTATCACAGTGTCAGATGAGTATGGATAAGCTGTTATTACTATTATCAAATGGTCAGATCAGTATGGATAACCTGTTATTACTATTATCACAGTGTCAGATCAGTATGGATAAGCTGTTATTACTATTATCACGAGGTAATATCAGTATGGATAAGCTGTTATTACTATTATCACAGTGTCAGATCAGTATGGATAAGCTGTTATTACTATTATCACATGATCAGATCAGTTTGGAAAAGCTGTTATTACTATTATCACAGGGTCAAATCAGTTTGGATAAGCTGTTATTACTATTATCACAGGGTCCGATCAGTATGGATAAGCTGTTATTACTATTATCACAAGGTAATATCAGTATGGATATGCTGTTATTACTATTATCACAGTGTCAGATCAGTATGGATAAGCTGTTATTACTATTATCACAGGGTCAGATCAGTATGGATAAGCTGTTATTACTATTATCACAGGGTCAGATCAGTATGGATAAGCTGTTATTACTATTATCACAATGTCAGATCAGTGTGGATAAGCTGTTATTACTATTATCACATGGTCAGATCAGTGTGGATAAGCTGTTATTACTATTATCACAGTGTCAGATCAGTATGGATAAGCTTTTATTAGTATTATCACAGTGTCAGATCAGTATGGATAAGCTGTTATTACTATTATCACAGTGTCAGATCAGTATGGATAAGCTGTTATTACTGTTATCACAGTGTCAGATCAGTATGGATAAGCTGTTATTACTATTATCACAGTGTCAGATCAGTATGGATAAGCTGTTATTACTATTATCACAGGGTCAGATCAGTTTGGATAAGCTGTTATTACTATTATCACAGTGTCAGATCAGTATGGATAAGCTGTTATTACTATTATCACAGTGTCAGATCAGTATGGATAAGCTGTTATTACTATTATCACAGGGTAATATCAGTATGGATAAGCTGTTATTACTATTATCACAGGGTCCGATCAGTATGGATAAGCTGTTATTACTATTATCACAAGGTAATATCAGTATGGATAAGCTGTTATTACTATTATCACAGTGTCAGATCAGTATGGATAAGCTGTTATTACTATTATCACAGGGTCAGATCAGTATGGATAAGCTGTTATTACTATTATCACAGGGTCAGATCAGTATGGATAAGCTGTTATTACTATTATCACAATGTCAGATCAGTGTGGATAAGCTGTTATTACTATTGTCACATGGTCAGATCAGTGTGGATAAGCTGTTATTACTATTATCACAGTGTCAGATCAGTATGGATAAGCTTTTATTAGTATTATCACAGTGTCAGATCAGTATGGATAAGCTGTTATTACTATTATCACAGTGTCAGATCAGTATGGATAAGCTGTTATTACTATTATCACAGTGTCAGATGAGTATGGATAGGCTGTTATTAATATTATCAAATGGTCAGATCAGTATGGATAACCTGTTATTACTATTATCACAGTGTCAGATCAGTATGGATAAGCTGTTATTACTATTATCACAGTGTCAGATCAGTATGGATAAGCTGTTATTACTATTATCACAGGGTCAGATCAGTTTGGATAAGCTGTTATTACTATTATCACAGGGTCAGATCAGTATGGATAAGCTGTTATTACTATTATCACAGTGTCAGATCAGTATGGATAAGCTGTTATTACTATTATCACAGGGTAATATCAGTATGGATAAGCTGTTATTACTATTATCACAGTGTCAGATCAGTGTGGACAAGCTGTTATTACTATTATCACATGGTCAGATCAGTGTGGATAAGCTGTTATTACTATTATCACAGTGTCAGATCAGTGTGGATAAGCTGTTATTACTATTATCACGAGATCAGATCAGTATGGATAAGCTGTTATTACTATTATCACGAGGTAATATCAGTATGGATAAGCTGTTATTACTATTATCACAGTGTCCGATCAGTGTGGATAAGCTGTTATTACTATTATCACAGTGTCAGATGAGTATGGATAGGCTGTTATTACTATTATCAAATGGTCAGATCAGTATGGATAACCTGTTATTACTATTATCACAGTGTCAGATCAGTATGGATAAGCTGTTATTACTATTATCACAGGGTCAGATCAGTTTGGATAAGCTGTTATTACTATTATCACAGGGTCAGATCAGTATGGATAAGCTGTTATTACTATTATCACAGTGTCAGATCAGTATGGATAAGCTGTTATTACTATTATCACAGGGTAATATCAGTATGGATAAGCTGTTATTACTATTATCACAGGGTAATATCAGTATGGATAAGCTGTTATTACTATTATCACAGGGTCCGATCAGTATGGATAAGCTGTTATTACTATTATCACAAGGTAATATCAGTATGGATAAGCTGTTATTACTATTATCACAGTGTCAGATCAGTATGGATAAGCTGTTATTACTATTATCACAGGGTCAGATCAGTATGGATAAGCTGTTATTACTATTATCACAGGGTCAGATCAGTATGGATAAGCTGTTATTACTATTATCACAATGTCAGATCAGTGTGGATAAGCTGTTATTACTATTATCACATGGTCAGATCAGTGTGGATAAGCTGTTATTACTATTATCACAGTGTCAGATCAGTATGGATAAGCTTTTATTAGTATTATCACAGTGTCAGATCAGTATGGATAAGCTGTTATTACTATTATCACAGTGTCAGATCAGTATGGATAAGCTGTTATTACTATTATCACAGTGTCAGATGAGTATGGATAGGCTGTTATTAATATTATCAAATGGTCAGATCAGTATGGATAACCTGTTATTACTATTATCACAGTGTCAGATCAGTATGGATAAGCTGTTATTACTATTATCACAGTGTCAGATCAGTATGGATAAGCTGTTATTACTATTATCACAGGGTCAGATCAGTTTGGATAAGCTGTTATTACTATTATCACAGGGTCAGATCAGTATGGATAAGCTGTTATTACTATTATCACAGTGTCAGATCAGTATGGATAAGCTGTTATTACTATTATCACAGGGTAATATCAGTATGGATAAGCTGTTATTACTATTATCACAGTGTCAGATCAGTGTGGACAAGCTGTTATTACTATTATCACATGGTCAGATCAGTGTGGATAAGCTGTTATTACTATTATCACAGTGTCAGATCAGTGTGGATAAGCTGTTATTACTATTATCACGAGTATCAGATCAGTATGGATAAGCTGTTATTACTATTATCACAAGGTAATATCAGTATGGATAAGCTGTTATTACTATTATCACAGTGTCCGATCAGTGTGGATAAGCTGTTATTACTATTATCACAGTGTCAGATGAGTATGGATAGGCTGTTATTACTATTATCAAATGGTCAGATCAGTATGGATAACCTGTTATTACTATTATCACAGTGTCAGATCAGTATGGATAAGCTGTTATTACTATTATCACAGTGTCAGATCAGTATGGATAAGCTGTTATTACTATTATCACAGGGTCAGATCAGTTTGGATAAGCTGTTATTACTATTATCACAGGGTCAGATCAGTATGGATAAGCTGTTATTACTATTATCACAGTGTCAGATCAGTATGGATAAGCTGTTATTACTATTATCACAGGGTAATATCAGTATGGATAAGCTGTTATTACTATTATCACAGTGTCAGATCAGTATGGATAAGCTGTTATTACTATTATCACAGGGTCAGATCAGTATGGTAAGCTGTTATTACTATTATCACAGTGTCAGATCAGTGTGGACAAGCTGTTATTACTATTATCACATGGTCAGATCAGTGTGGATAAGCTGTTATTACTATTATCACAGTGTCAGATCAGTGTGGATAAGCTGTTATTACTATTATCACGAGATCAGATCAGTATGGATAAGCTGTTATTACTATTATCACGAGGTAATATCAGTATGGATAAGCTGTTATTACTATTATCACAGTGTCCGATCAGTGTGGATAAGCTGTTATTACTATTATCACAGTGTCAGATCAGTATGGATAAGCTGTTATTACTATTATCACATGATCAGATCAGTATGGATAAGCTGTTATTACTATTATCACAGGGTCAAATCAGTATGGATAAGCTGTTATTACTATTATCACAGGGTCAGATCAGTATGGATAAGCTGTTATTACTATTATCACAAGGTAATATCAGTATGGATAAGCTGTTATTACTATTATCACAGTGTCAGATCAGTATGGATAAGCTGTTATTACTATTATCACAGTGTCAGATCAGTATGGATAAGCTGTTATTACAATTATCACAGTGTCAGATGAGTATGGATAAGCTGTTATTACTATTATCACAGTGTCAGATGAGTATGGATAAGCTGTTATTACTATTATCAAATGGTCAGATCAGTATGGATAACCTGTTATTACTATTATCACAGTGTCAGATCAGTATGGATAAGCTGTTATTACTATTATCACGAGGTAATATCAGTATGGATAAGCTGTTATTACTATTATCACAGTGTCAGATCAGTATGGATAAGCTGTTATTACTATTATCACATGATCAGATCAGTTTGGAAAAGCTGTTATTACTATTATCACAGGGTCAAATCAGTTTGGATAAGCTGTTATTACTATTATCACAGGGTCCGATCAGTATGGATAAGCTGTTATTACTATTATCACAAGGTAATATCAGTATGGATAAGCTGTTATTACTGTTATCACAGTTTCAGATCAGTATGGATAAGCTGTTATTACTATTATCACAGGGTCAGATCAGTATGGATAAGCTGTTATTACTATTATCACAGTGTCAGATCAGTATGGATAAGCTGTTATTACTAGTATCACAGGGTCAGATCAGTATGGATAATCTGTTATTACCAGTATCACAGGGTCAGATCAGTATGGATAAGCTGTTATTACTATTATCACAATGTCAGATCGGTGTGGATAAGCTGTTATTACTATTATCACATGGTCAGATCAGTGTGGATAAGCTGTTATTACTATTATCACAGTGTCAGATCAGTATGGATAAGCTTTTATTAGTATTATCACAGTGTCAGATCAGTATGGATAAGCTGTTATTACTATTATCACAGTGTCAGATCAGTATGGATAAGCTGTTATTACTATTATCACATGGTCAGATGAGTATGGATAAGCTGTTATTACTATTATCAAATGGTCAGATCAGTATGGATAACCTGTTATTACTATTATCACAGTGTCAGATCAGTATGGATAAGCTGTTATTACTATTATCACAGTGTCAGATCAGTATGGATAAGCTGTTATTACTATTATCACATGGTCAGATCAGTTTGGATAAGCTGTTATTACTATTATCACAGGGTCAGATCAGTATGGATAAGCTGTTATTACTATTATCACATGGTCAGATCAGTTTGGATAAGCTGTTATTACTATTATCACAGGGTCAGATCAGTATGGATAAGCTGTTATTACTATTATCACAGTGTCAGATCAGTATGGATACGCTGTTATTACTATTATCACAGTGTCAGATCAGTGTGGATAAGCTGTTATTACTATTATCACAAGGTCAGATCAGTATGGATAAGCTGTTATTACTATTATCACAGGGTCAGATCAGTGTGGATAAGCTGTTATTACTATTATCACAGTGTCAGATCAGTGTGGATAAGCTGTTATTACTATTATCACAGGGTCAGATCAGTATGGATAAGCTGTTATTTCTATTATCACAGTGTCAGATCAGTATGGATACGCTGTTATTACTATTATCACGAGGTACGATCAGTATGGATAAGCTGTTATTACTATTATCACGAGGTCAGATCAGTATGGATAAGCTGGTATTACTATTATCACAGGGTCAGATCAGTTTGGATAAGCTGTTATTACTATTATCACAGGGTCAGATCAGTATGGATAAGCTGTTATTACTGTTATCACAGTTTCAGATCAGTATGGATAAGCTGTTATTACTATTATCACAGGGTCAGATCAGTATGGATAAGCTGTTATTACTATTATCACAGTGTCAGATCAGTATGGATAAGATGTTATTACTAGTATCACAGGGTCAGATCAGTATGGATAAGCTGTTATTACCAGTATCACAGGGTCAGATCAGTATGGATACGCTGTTATTACTATTATCACAATGTCAGATCGGTGTGGATAAGCTGTTATTACTATTATCACATGGTCAGATCAGTGTGGATAAGCTGTTATTACTATTATCACAGTGTCAGATCAGTATGGATAAGCTTTTATTAGTATTATCACAGTGTCAGATCAGTATGGATAAGCTGTTATTACTATTATCACAGTGTCAGATCAGTATGGATAAGCTGTTATTACTATTATCACATGGTCAGATGAGTATGGATAAGCTGTTATTACTATTATCAAATGGTCAGATCAGTATGGATAACCTGTTATTACTATTATCACAGTGTCAGATCAGTATGGATAAGCTGTTATTACTATTATCACAGTGTCAGATCAGTATGGATAAGCTGTTATTACTATTATCACATGGTCAGATCAGTTTGGATAAGCTGTTATTACTATTATCACAGGGTCAGATCAGTATGGATAAGCTGTTATTACTATTATCACATGGTCAGATCAGTTTGGATAAGCTGTTATTACTATTATCACAGGGTCAGATCAGTATGGATAAGCTGTTATTACTATTATCACAGTGTCAGATCAGTATGGATACGCTGTTATTACTATTATCACAGTGTCAGATCAGTGTGGATAAGCTGTTATTACTATTATCACAAGGTCAGATCAGTATGGATAAGCTGTTATTACTATTATCACAGGGTCAGATCAGTGTGGATAAGCTGTTATTACTATTATCACAGTGTCAGATCAGTGTGGATAAGCTGTTATTACTATTATCACAGGGTCAGATCAGTATGGATAAGCTGTTATTTCTATTATCACAGTGTCAGATCAGTATGGATACGCTGTTATTACTATTATCACGAGGTACGATCAGTATGGATAAGCTGTTATTACTATTATCACGAGGTCAGATCAGTATGGATAAGCTGGTATTACTATTATCACAGGGTCAGATCAGTGTGGATAAGCTGTTATTACTATTATCACAGGGTCAGATCAGTATGGATAAGCTGTTATTACTATTATCACAGTGTCAGATCAGTATGGATAAGCTGTTATTACTATTATCACAGGGTAATATCAGTATGGATAAGCTGTTATTACTATTATCACAGTGTCAGATCCGTATGGATATGCTGTTATTACTATTATCACAGGGTCAGATCAGTATGGATCAGCTGTTATTACTATTATCACAGTGTCAGATCAGTGTGGACAAGCTGTTATTACTATTATCACATGGTCAGATCAGTGTGGATAAGCTGTTATTACTATTATCACAGTGTCAGATCAGTGTGGATAAGCTGTTATTACTATTATCACAAGGTCAGATCAGTATGGATAAGCTGTTATTACTATTATCACAGGGTCAGATCAGTGTGGATAAGCTGTTATTACTATTATCACAGTGTCAGATCAGTGTGGATAAGCTGTTATTACTATTATCACGAGGTACGATCAGTATGGATAAGCTGTTATTACTATTATCACGAGGTCAGATCAGTATGGATAAGCTGGTATTACTATTATCACAGTGTCAGATCAGTATGGATACGCTGTTATTACTATTATCACGAGGTACGATCAGTATGGATAAGCTGTTATTACTATTATCACGAGGTCAGATCAGTATGGATAAGCTGGTATTACTATTATCACAGGGTCAGATCAGTTTGGATAAGCTGTTATTACTATTATCACAGGGTCAGATCAGTATGGATAAGCTGCTATTACTATTATCACAGTGTCAGATCAGTATGGATAAGCTGTTATTACTATTATCACAGGGTAATATCAGTATGGATAAGCTGTTATTACTATTATCACAGTGTCAGATCCGTATGGATATGCTGTTATTACTATTATCACAGGGTCAGATCAGTATGGATCAGCTGTTATTACTATTATCACAGTGTCAGATCAGTGTGGACAAGCTGTTATTACTATTATCACATGGTCAGATCAGTGTGGATAAGCTGTTATTACTATTATCACAGTGTCAGATCAGTGTGGATAAGCTGTTATTACTATTATCACGAGGTCAGATCAGTATGGATAAGCTGTTATTACTATTATCACGAGGTCAGATCAGTATGGATAAGCTGGTATTACTATTATCACAGGGTCAGATCAGTATGGATAAGCTGTTATTACTATTATCACGAGGTCAGATCAGTATGGATAAGCTGTTATTACTATTATCACGAGGTCAGATCAGTATGGATAAGCTGGTATTACTATTATCACAGGGTCAGATCAGTATGGATAAGCTGTTATTACTATTATCACAGTGTCAGATCAGTATGGATAAGCTGTTATTACTATTATCACAGTGTCAGATCAGTATGGATAAGCTGTTATTACTATTATCACAGGGTCAGATCAGTGTGGATAAGCTGTTATTACTATTATCACATGGTCAGATCAGTGTGGATAAGCTGTTATTACTATTATCACATGGTCAGATCAGTGGGGCTAAGCTGTTAGTACTGACAACACTCAGTGGTTTGGTCTCTGCATGCCTCATGTTGCTCTAGTTGTGTCCTAAATGGCACCCCATTCCCCATTCCCCAGGTTGAGGCCTATGGGACTAGGGTGGCATTTGGGATACAGCCTCTATTTTTCTGCCTTGGACCAGTCAATTTAGAGCTCTACATGTTGAATAAAGCCAGGCTGCCACATCCAACACATATTCAGCAATGAACCCAAGTAATGATAAACTGCTGTTTCAGACTTTGAAGCTAACAGACATCACATTCAACTAATAAGAAGAGGATCACTCTTACTGTCAGCACTTTAGTTTAATCATATCATGTGTACAGACTCGGATGAATACCAGATATTTGAGTTAGTTTAAATATTGAGGGATCGACACTGGGTGGTTGCGACGGTAATGCAACCATAATCTTTATAAGCCCTCCAGAAGACATTCTTGTCATTTCTGGTCAAGAAATCAAACCTCAAAAACTACACTGATTTATTTCCTTTTCATTGTGTTTGGCAAAAACAACTCAAGATATCCGCCTTACTTTTAAACATTGGCAGGATCACACATGGCCCTTACAAAAGCCAAATGCACAAATTGAATGCAGACGTACACCAATGGCACAAGACTGCAATGCCTAAATAGACCTTGAAGTCCATGGGTAGTATCTTTGGTTCTGCCTGGTTTATGATGTTCAGGGTCTATTGTCCATATACTCACACCAAACATACTTCCGTGACTTTCTATGGTCATTGTTGTTGTTTACAAGCTGATAAATCAGCACATTTCCTAAGACCATTGTGGACTTGTTTTACCCAAAATTACAACTATGCAGGAAAAGTATGTTAGCTGGAAAATTACTCAAGTTGATGTTGCACTGCGACTTTCTTGGCCTGGTTGTGACAACTATTGAATCCCTTCAATAACCACTCTCCCACATAACAGGGGCACTTCCTGTACTGTGCGACAGGATTCTCAGCTGTGATTGGTTCAAACTGGCCTGGAGCGGTTGACCGAAATGAGGCAGCATAGAGAGTTGTCCTGCTGTCAAATTAGCATTTAAAGTCACACGAAGACATAACAGAATGGGATCTCATATGAGTTCGGATGCATTTCCTTTCCTTGCTTTCAGTTTTCATTGTGTCTCTGTTTGAATGTTTTGTAAGAGTTTTACTGGAGTTAAAGTGTATTCTCTCTCTCTCCTTCCCGTCCTCCCTCTATCTATCACTATCTCTATCTCTGTGTCTATCTCTGTGTCTATCTCTATCTCTGTCTCTAACTTTGTCTCTGTGTCTATCTGTCTCTATCTCTGTGTCTGTCTCTGTGTCTCTCTGTGTCTATCTCTGTGTCTATTTCTGTGTTTATCTATGTGTATATCTCTGTGTCTATCTCTGTGCATATGTATGTATCTATCTCTGTCTCTATCTCTGTGTCTATCTCTGTGTCTATCACTGTGTCTCTCTGTGTCTATCTCTGTGTCTATCTCTGCATCTAACTCTGCGTCTATCTCTGTCGCTGTCTCTATCTCTGTCTCTATCTCTGTCTCTATTCCTGTGTCTATCTCTATCCCTCTCTCCCTTTCTCCCTTTTTCATTTCTAGCTCAAGCACTGGCTGCCGTTAAGTTTGATGGAGCATCCTTCTGAGGATCCACTGGAATATAAAGAATAAGCCCAAAGAAACTGGTTTTGTTTAGTCTCTGACCGTACGCCCGCCGGTGTATAAACCCAACGACCTCCACAACAACACAACAGGAAAAAGGAAGCTGTCACAGGAAGTCTGGAAAGTTGGCCACCTGAGGACGTCTTCAAGCCAAACAGACTAATGATGGAGTAACTTAAACTTAATGTCCACACCTCCCACCCACCCCAGGGGCTGCTATAACAGCATCCTCCACTCTCCTTCTGTCAATGACCACATTTACACTCTTCCTCTCAGCCTAGGCCTGGTAGAAAATAGCTTCTCTATGAGGGCAGGAAAAGCAAACAAAACAAAAGCAAATTCACAATTTTGGGTGTACACAATTTTTTGATGCAGCATCTGAAGCTACTAAACTAGCCATAGAGCATAGGGTGTATACAGTACATTACTCATAGGGTGTATACAGTACATTACTCATATGGTGTATACAGTACATTACTCATAGGGTGTATACAGTACATTACTCATAGGGTGTATACAGTACATTACTCATAGGGTGTATACAGTACATTACTCATAGGGTGTATACAGTACATTACTCATAGGGTGTATACAGTACATTACTCATAGGGTGTATACAGTACATTACTCTAACATGGTCTCCGCCATGCTAAACAGACAGTCAGACAGTGTTTCTCTGTTACTCAGCTCAGAACGGTATCTGCTATGGAAAGATTAGAAGTACCACAGAGACTAGAAGCCAAGGACAGTAGAGTTTTGTGACTGAACGGTTCAGGAGAGCACTTATTGTACGTGATGCACAGATCTCAGTTAAGATGATTAGGGAAGAGGACTGGCTGAGCTGGACTTCAGGAAGAAGGTAGGAAGGTTTTTAATGGTGCAGAGAGTAGTAGAACAAATCAGAGACTGATGTGTTTAGTGTAACAGAAAAAGGTCACAGAGGAGAAGGAGGTGAACGGAGGGTGGTTCAAGAACCATAAAGAGATAAAAGTAGCAACAGTAACAGAAGGTACCAGAACAGAATACGGCATCTTAAGAGCAATGTGGTCTTCTCTCTATTTGACTCCTGGGTCATGTAGTCTTGTTTCTGATTGGCCCCTGGGTCATTGTCTCTAACTCAGTTAAACAGCCCTTGACCCTCAGAGGCCAGTAGCGGGAGAGCTGTACTGCATGCAAGCAAAGTGTCACACACATACACACACACACACACACACACCATTCTTTCCCACCTCAATCCACTGGTGTCAGGGCATGGGTGTACAGCAGTGCGTGATGAGCCACCCCCCCCCCCCTATTCCTTTCCAACCCTCTCATCCCAGGTCAGGAACACACCTGTTGAACACTTACCTGACCCACTGTGCCTGCCTCCCAGCCCCTTCTCCAGGCTTGGCTACCCCCTTCGGTTCCCTCTTCTGTCTACACCCCGAGCTTGTTGGAACCTGTATGTGTATGTGTGTGACTGTCTACAGGAAGACCCATTCTGACTCTGGTAACTGTGAATCTAGATGTGAGTAAAGCCCAACCACCTTTAGCAATAAAGCCACTGTCTTCTCTTACTCCTCTCATTGCTAGGACCTTTCTTCAGTGGTACAGTACGTCAATAGCTAAATGTCTGGATAAAATCCATGCATACAGTAGCAGTCAAAAGTTTGGACACACCTACTCATCCCAGGGTTTTTCTTTATTTGTACTATTTTCTACATTGTAGAATAATAGAGAAGATATCAAAACTATGAAATAACACATATGGAATCATGTAGTAACCAAAAAAGTGTTAAACAAATCAAAATATATTTTATATTTGAGATTCTTCAAAACAGCCACCCTTTGCATTGATGACAGCTTTGCACACTCTTGGCATTCTCTACACCAGCTTCATGAGGTAATCACCTGGAATGCACTTAAATGAACAGGTTTGCCTTGTTAAAAGTTAATTTGTGGAATTTCTTTCCTTCTTAATGCGTTTGAGCCAAAGTTGTGTTGTGACAAGGTAGGGTTGGAATATAGAAGATTGTTTGGTAAAAGACCAAGTCCATATTAACTCAAGAACATCTCAAATAAGCAAAGAGAAACGACAGGCCATCATTACTTTAAGACATGAAGGTCAGTCAATCCGGAAACTGTTAAGAACTTTGAAGTTTCTTCAAGTGCAGTTGCAAAAATCATCAAGCACTATGATGAAACTGGCTCTCATGAGGACCGCCACAGGAAAGGAAGACCCAGAGTTACCTCTGCTGCAGAGGATAAGTTCATTAGAGTTACCAGCAGCTCAAATAAATGCTTCACAGTGTTCAAGTAACAGACACATCTCAACATCAACTGTTCAGAGGAGAATCAGATCTTCGTGGTCGAATTGCTGCAAATAAACCACTACTAAAGGACACCAATAAGAAGAAGAGACTTGCTTGGTCCAAGAAACACGATCAATGGACATTAGACCGGTGGAAATATGTCCTTTGCTCAGATCAGTACAAACATGCGATTCTGGTTCCAACCGCTGTGTCTTTGTGAGATGCAGAGTAGGTGAACGGATGATATCCGCATGTGTGGTTCCCACCATGAAGAATGGAGGAGGTGTGATGGTGTGGAGGTGCTTTGCTGGTGACTCAGTGATTTATTTAGAATTCAAGGTACACTTAACCAGCATGGCTACCAGAGCATTGTGCAGCAATACACCATCCCATCTGGTTTGCGCTTAGTGGGACTATCATTTGTTTTTCAACAGGACAATGACACAAAACACACCTCCAGGCTGTGTAAGGGCTATTTGACCAAGAAGGAGAGTGATGGAGTACTGCATCAGATGACCTGGTCTCCACAATCCAGGTGAAGCAGGTTGAGAGAATGCCAAGAGTGTGCAAAGCTGTCATCAAGGCAAAGGGTGGCTACTTTGAAGAATCTAAAATCTAAAATAAATAAAACATTTTATAACACATTTTTTGTTACTACATGATTCCATATGTGTTATTTCATAGTTTTGATATCTTCACTATTATTCTACAATGAAGAAAATATAAAAAATAAAGAAAAACCTTTGAATGAGTAGGTGTGTCCAAACTTTTGACTGGTACTGTACATATACAGGTATATAAATATATATACATACAGTACAGTATAAAGTATGTGGAAAGATGTCAGTGGAAAAAAGAAGTGGCCTTAGAATTGTAAGTCTGCTAGTTGGAACACTTGTGTTAAGATGGGCCAGCAACTTGCATCACAGCCAGCTTACAGTGCATAAATATCAGAAAACAAAATGCATCCTACATGTATCATATCCCTAATATTAAACAGTGCCATGATGAAGTCTGAAGCTATTTTAGCATATAGAGATGGTTTATCTTGTCATTCTGATCAGACAGATAAACAGATAGAGATATCCTGGTAAGGGTTGGAGGAAAGGAATTCTATCTGGAGTGAAGGACGTTTAATGGTGCAGTAATGTGCCCTATTCTGCTTCTACTGCGTTCCTCCCATGCAAGTTGTTGACCCATCCTTTGTATTTGGTCTGTCTCTCTTGACACAAAATCTGTTTGTCAGTTTGTCAGTCGATCACTGTCAGCGTCTCCAGATTTAACCTGTGGCCTTTGCGAAAGTCCAGCCCTTTTTATTGCCTTTCATTCATTCCTCCCTCCATCACTATCCACCCATCTCTCCCTCGTCTCTTTTTCCCTCCATCCCTCCCTCTGTTTCTCTCTCTTTGTCATATTGGCTCAAGAGGTAATGTTGTGTCTGTACAGAAAGACATGTTTCTTCAGACCAGCCAAGATGTTTGATGGTACGTGAAACGTGTAAACACAAAGCAGATTATCAATCTCACGAAGCAAAAATCAACAGGTCTGAGGAAAATAGTTATATTTTTTCTTGTTTTGAGAAAGGGAAAAATAAGGTCAAAAAGATGCACAACATATTTTTTTAGACACATGGGTATTTGATGATTAAAATAAGATTTCAGCCAACAGGTTACATTTTTAACAAGTAATCAGGAATGTTTAGAATTTTTTACGACATTGGGGAACAATTGTTGCAGAAATATTTTATTTAGGCTATTTATTGCTTTTAAGAATTGATTTTGGAAATGGTTGATTTTGGTTGATTTTGAAAATATAGGTATTTTTGGAACAATTGGCATCAGATGTGTTGAGAAATACAAAAGCCAAATAAGGGGTGTCCAATATTTGATAACAAATGAAGCATTTATGGCTAATAATGATGTGGAGAGATTTAGCACATTGGTCAATGTACATATTTCTTATTTGAACTACGTATATCTTAATAATAACATTAACTGTTACTATTTTGGGGAAATACACAAACTGCTTGAACTATGCAAATAAAAAAGTGAAAAACCATATGCTTGCTTAGGAAAACCTTCTTGCAATAAAGTGAATGTATACAATAAAGTATGTTTTACTCTTTAGATGCTTTCGGAATATTCACGCTGTACTTTATAAGAAAAATTATCGTAATCATTGATATTATTAGCGTTATTGTTTTGATCATAATATTGATGTTGACTAGGCCTATCACTGCCAAAATAATCACACTACTGAGATTGATTGCTCACCTTTTTGTCTGTTATATTAATAGACCTTTACTTAAAATAACATAAGGACTCTGTTATATAATATCATGTGTATGTCCGGATAAATAAAACTGATGATATCATGTCGACTTTGAAGACTGACTGGATTTGTGGAAAACACTGTATCAACTGTCACTTGACTTTCAGAATTTCTTTGAAACTTTCTCTTCTGCATCTCGGACACATTTGACTGACAGATTATCACCATGGATTGTAAATAAGAATTTGTTCTTAACTGACTTGCCTAGTTAAATAAAGGTTAAAAAAATATATAAATACTCGATTAAACACAGAGGTCAATCTTCGTTGCTTCGCATGGGGAACACTTTCTGGATTATGCTATGGTCAAGAGCCTACTACTATACTTCACAGGGAACTCCTCTATTAAAATATATTTTAATTTCTATAAGGTAAAGCTATCTGGCATCTGTTTGTTCTTATTGACAGTGGTAGCCTAGTGGTAGAGTTTAGAAAAGCAACAAAGCAACTTGGTCATCTTTTATGCCACAAACAATTAGATCTTTTACTAATGAAGTAAGATGCAGGCTGTTGAGAGAGGCGGATCTCACATTGACTAAAGCTATGATGTGTGTCATGCCAGTGAAATTACATCCAGTCCGGTTAAAATGCTCAATGAGGAAATTGAAGTACACAAGATAAAAAGTGTACAGTGTTGGCCAAAAGTTTTGAAAATGACACAAATATACATTTCCATAAAGTTTGCTGCTTCAGTGTCTTTAGATATTTTTGTCAGATGCTACTATGGAATACAGAAGTATAATTACAAGCATTTCATAAGTGTCAAAGGCTTTTATTGACAATTACATGAAGTTGATGCAAAGAGTCAATATTTACAGTGTTGACCCTTCTTTTTCAAGAACCCTGCAATCCGGCCTGGCATGCTATCAATTAACTTCTGGGCCACATCCTGACTGATGGCAGCCCATTCTTGCATAATCAATGCTTGGAGTTTGTCAGAATTTGTGGGGTTTTGTTTGTCCCGCCTCTTGAGGATTGACCACAAGTTCTCAATGGGATTAAGGTCTGGGGAGTTTCCTGGCCATTGTCGTGTCTTTGGCTATGCCGGATTAAGTGATATGACATGCTATTCTCTAAAATCCTTTCTCCGTAATTAATATTACCTGATTGAGCTAATCATGTAAATGTAATTAACTAGAGAGTCGGGGCACCACAAAATAATATTTATAGAGCTGTTATCTTCCGAATAAACTCTTAAAGACCTAGTAATATTTTACATCAATAGCAGTCAATATTAATCGTCACCTTAACGTTGTAAATTATTGGTTATCTTCACGAACCCTGGCTAACAAGTTGAATCAGCAATACAAAATTGGGTTTAATTATTTATTTACTAAATACCTAACTAATCACACAGAATTACATATACACAGAATGAATCATACCTTGATTACAAATTACGTCATAAAGGAAAACGTCCCTAGCGGGCGGAACAGATATGACAGCTGGTTACACAAAATAAAAGGGGGCTGGGTTTGAGTGAAAGAGCGGGAAGACTTGAGGAACCAAGGGAGAAGCCATGCTATCGTAAATACAGTATCTTATGCATTCTAAATTACCACCCATTTGGAAAAGGAAAATGCAATAAATATTTACTCCAAGCTGCGCTTCGGTAGGTTGGTGGTAGATGGAAGGCCGTGTTGCCCAACCGAGTCCTTTGTCCTTTGAAGAATGTCTCTGCTGGTAAATTGGGTACGTTGTAGTAACATCGTTGTGTGGTAGACGGGATACTCTGTCTGTTCTTTTTTAACTTACGTTTGCAGCTGCTGTTGCTAACTCAACGTCTAGGAGGTATCACTTCTGTAGTGAATAAGATTTCAAAGTTCATACCATTCGCAACCAAAGCTCACGCTGATGTTGGCTTAGTTCTGTAGTTGACATGTTTAGTCCTTTTTAACGCAGAGGCTGCAGACCTCACGTACTTGGAACAGGATGTTACATTTTCGTCAAGGGCTTATACGTATAGTGGAGGGAGAAAAGGGGTGTGTTTCATAATTTACAACCTATGTCTCTTCACGTGGACGGGCCACTGAGTCGGGCCTAATTCACTCATGAAAACTCAATTCTCACATTTTAGAAGCTAAAATCACATTTCATCCCATCACGAATAATTTAATATTCAAACATTTAAATTGAACAACAATTCCATGTGAATCCGATAACTCTGATGTGTAGACTTTCCACTGTATAGTTTGTCATCCTATCATTGATGAGAATGTCTCAGATGACAACCGAACTGACATCATATTCATTAAGTACCACCGCATATGTTCAATTGGTCGGATTACCAGAATATAGTTCATTTCCCCCCACCTTCTGATGTTCCCAGAATCTCTATGTTAACCAAGGGGTTTTCTAATGTCAGATCAGTAGGGTAGAGAGAGGAAAAAGGGGGGAAGAGGTATTTATGACTGTCATAAACCTACCCCCAGGCCAACGTCATGACACCATGGACCCAAGATATTGATGTTTTGTTCCCCGAGCCACTTAGTTATCACTTTGCCTTATGGCAAGGTGCTCCATCATGCTGGAAAAGGCATTGTTCGTCACCAAACTGTTCCTGGATGGTTGGGAGAAGTTGCTCTCGGAGGATGTGTTGGTACCATTCTTTATTCATGGCTGTGTTCTTAGGCAAAATTGTGAGTGAGCCCACTCCCTTGGCTGAGAAGCAACCCCACACATGAATGGTCTCAGGATGCTTTACTGTTGGCATGACACAGGACTGATGGTAGCGCTCACCTTCTCTTCTCCGGACAAGCTTTTTTTCCGGATGCCCCAAACAATCAGAAAGGGGATTCATCAGAGAAAATGAATTTACCCCAGTCCTCAGCAGTCCAATCCCTGTACCTTTTGCAGAATATCAGTCTGTCCCTGATGTTTTTCCTGGAGAGAAGTGGCTTCTTTGCTGCCCTTCTTGACACCAGGCCATCCTCCAAAAGTCTTCGGCTCACTGTGCGTGCAGATGCACTCACACCTGCCTGCTGCCATTCCTGAGCAAGCTCTGTACTGGTGGTGCCCCGATCCCGCAGCGGAGTCAACTTTAGAAGCCGGTCCTGGCGCCCTGAAGTCTTCTTCACAACATTTTAACCGCTCTCCTTGAAGTTCTTGATGATCCGATAAATGGTTGATTTAGGTGCAATCTTACTGGCAGCAATATCCTTGCCTGTGAAGCCCTTTTTGTGCAAAGCAATGATGACGGCACGTGTTTCCTTGCAGGTAACCATTGTTGACAGAGGAAGAACAATGACTCCAAGCACCCCCCAAGCACCCCTAAGCTTCCAGTCTGTTTTTCGAACTCAATCAGCATGACAGAGTGATCTCCAGCCTTGTCCTCGTCAACACTCACACCTGTGTTAACGAGAGAATCACTGATGTAAGCTGGTCCTTTTGTGGCAGGGCTGAAATGTTTTTTTGGGGATTCAGTTCATTTGCTTGGCAAATAGGGACTTTGCAATTAATAGCAATTCATCTGATCACTCTTCATAACATTCTGGAGTATATGCAAATTGCCATCATACAAACTGAGGCAGCAGACTTTGTGAAAATTTATATTTGTGTCATTCTCAAAACTTTTGGCCACGACTGTAGAACTGCAAAGAGGTTCGACAAGAACAGAGCAAAGGCAGCTCAAGATGAACAAAAAAATATATGTAAATTGCAACAGATGTGGTTACAAGCGCGAGTACAGAAAATTCCCAGCCTATGGTGAAGTATGTAAATCCTGCCAAAAGAAGAATCACTTTGCCAAGATGTGCAAATCACAGAGCCAGCAGAACCAACAAAGGAAAATGCATGTAGTTGAGCAGAGTGAAGACAATGACAGTATGTTCCTAGGCACAGTTGAGATTGAGATGACTGAAACATTAAAACACATTGAAGTTGTCACTGCAGATATGGACAATGACAAGCAAAATAGACTGAGAAACTGAGAATAAAAAACAAAGATGTGACATTCAAGCTTTACACCGGTACTGAGTGCAACGTAATGTCTTCAAAGATCTTCAACTCACTTGGACTGAGAGAGAAGTTTTGGGGCGGCAGGTAGCCTAGTGATTAGAGCATTGGGCCAGTAATCGAAAAGTTGCTAGATCGAATCCCCGAGCTGATTAGGTAAAAATCTGTCGTTCTGCCCCTGATACTTTTCCTAGTCTGTCATTGTAAATAAGCAGTTGTTCTTAACTGACTTGCCTAGTTAAATAAAGGTTAAATAAAAAATAAAGAAATAAAGTTGAAGAAGTTCACCTGCAAACGGCTTACCTATTCTGGCCACCAGATATCGCCATTGGGTCAGAAATCATTAACTTCCAGATTATTTAAAGAGATGCTCCAGCAATTCTCAGAAGATACACATGTCAAAAACTAGGCATGGTGAAGAGAATACATGATGTTCGAGTCAAACACAATGACATACTGAAAGACTTTGAGGATCTGTTTTCTGATCTCCGGTCCATGATGGAACAACATCATATACAGTTAGACCCTACAGTTGCACCAGTTGTGCACGCCCCAAGATAGTTTCCAGTTGCTCTCAAAGACAAGATCGTTGTGGAACTTCACGGAATGGAATAAATGGAAGTGATCACTAAGCATACAGAACCGGCAGACTGGGTTAGTAGTGTGGTCAAACCAAACAAGATACGGATATCTATGGATCCAGTGGACTTGATCAAAGCAATCAAACGGGAGCACTACCCACTCCTCACTGTTGAGGAAGTTGTATCCAGCATGCCAAATGCTAAGATATTATCTGAACTGTACACGAACCAAGGACTCTGGCAGATAAAACTGGACAACGAGACTTCCAAGTTCTGTACATTCAACACGCCCATAGGAAGATATTTATTTCTGTGTTTACCCTTTGGTGTCTCATCTGCATCTAAGGTGTTCCGGAGATCCGTGGCACAGATGATTGAAGACCTGGAAGGAGTAGTCAACATCATCAATGATTTGTTGGTCTGGGGTGAAACTATGGAGGAACATGACCACAGACTGAACAAGCTGCTACATAGAGCGAGAGTACAATCTCAAACTAAACAGAAAGAAATGTAAAATCAGAACGACAGAGATTAAACCTCTTGACGCTATTATTTTTAAATAACGTTCCCAAGGTAAACAGACTATTTCTCAGGTCCAGATCATAGAATATGCATATAATTTACAGATTAGGATAGAAAACACTCCAAAGTTTCCAAAACTGTCAAAATATTGTCTGTGAGTATAACAAAACTGATTCTGCAGGCAAAAACCTGAGGAAATCTAACCCGGAAGTAATTTTTTTAATTTTTAATCTGTGTTTCCTGGCCCGTCTTTCTTCCATTTAAAGGGGTATCAACCAGATTCCTTTTCCAATGGCTTCCTCAGACTGTGACCAGGCTTTAGACATAGTTTCAGGCTTTTATTTTGAAAAATGAGCGAGATTTTTCAAAACTAGTCAGGTGTCCTTTGATTAGTTCCTGCTCGCGAGAGGGGTAGCTCTCCATTCTCCATTCTTTCTCTCTTTTATTGAATAGGTTACGGTCCGGTTGAAATATTATCGATTATGTTTGTTAAAAACAATCTGAGGATTGATTATAAAAAACATTTGACATGTTTCTACGAACATTACGGATACTTTTTGGAATTTTCGTCGAACGGAATGAGGCTTTGGTTTTCTGAACATAACGTGCAACCCAAATGGCGTTTTTTTGTTATAAAAGTAATATTTATCGAACAAAAAGAACATTTATTGTGTAACTGGGAGTCTCGTGAGTGCAAACATCCGAAGATTATCAAAGGTAAGCGATTAATTGTATTGCTTTTCTGACTTTCATGACCATGCTAATTTGGGGCTAGCTGTTCTAGCATTGATTGATACACTCACAAAAGCTTGGATTGCTTTCGCTGCAAAGCATATTTTCAAAATCTGACACGATAGGTGGATTAACAACAAGCTAAGCTGTGTTTTGGTATATTTCACTTGTGATTGCATGATTATAAATATTTTTAGTAATATGTTTGAATCTGATACGTTTGGGAATTCTCTTCTGCCTTTCAGGACCGGAACGAGGCTGTAGTTTTCTGAACATAACACGCAACCCAAATGCCGTTTTTTTGTTATAAAAGTAATATTTATTGAACAAAAATAACATTTATTATGTAACTGGGAGTCTCGTGAGTGAAAACATCCGAAGATTATCAAAGGTAAGCGATTAATTGTATTGCTTTTCTGACTTTCGTGACCATGCTAATTTGGGGCTAGCTGTTCTAGCATTGATTGATACACTCACAAAAGCTTGGATTGCTTTCGCTGCAAAGCATATTTTCAAAATCTGACATGATAGGTGGATTAACAACAAGCTAAGCTGTGTTTTGGTATATTTCACTTGTGATAGCATGATTATAAATCTTTTTTGTAATATTTTCCGCCCTGCAATTCAGCGGTTGTTTAGGAAAATGATCCCTTTAAAGGGAATCGTAGCGCAGAGAAGTTAAGCATATTGTCACAATGGTCTGAAACCAGATGATGAGAAGGTGAGGGCTGAGGTGCAGATGCCTCCACCTGAAGAGATTCATGGGCATGCTACAGTATCTTGCCAAACTCAATCCCAAACTTTCTGAAGCTAGATCTCCACTCAGAAAGCTCCTCGAGAGTGTCACTGAATGGCATTGGGATCAAAAACAGAAGAACAGTTTTGAGAAACTCAAAAGTCTGGGAACAATTGCGCAAACACTGACGTTCTATGACATGAATAACTCCTAATACTGTCAGTAGATGCCAGTTCAGGAGGTATAGGAGCAGTCATACTCCAAGATGGTAGATATGTTGCATATGTGGTTCTCGACTGTCAACGTAGATATGCACAGATCGAGAAGGAACTACTTGCCATTGTTTACGGATGTGAGAGGTTCCATCAGTATGTGTATGGCAAAGAGGTACAAGTTGAGAGTGATCACAAGCCCCCCGAGAGCATATTCAAGAAGCCGCTAAATCAATCTCCTTCAAGACTGCATAGGATGTTGCTCCGACGTCAAAGATACAGTCTCAATGTGACCTACAAGCCAGGCAAAGAAATGCACATAGCAGATGTGTTGAGTAGAGCCTACCTCAACAAACAGAATGAAGATGTGCTGGGAGAGGAGTTGGAGGTAAAATGGATAACACCTCAGCTGCCAATCAGTGGAGAAGCTACAAGCGTTCAGGAAAGCAACAGTAGAAGATCCCGAAATGCAACTGTTGAGAGAAAGAATGATGAGTGGATGGCCCAGTGAAAAGAGTGTAGTTCCCAAAGAAATCCATCCATACATTCAAGGAAGAAATCAGCTACACATCAGAACTGATGTTCAATGCCGTGAAGCTCATTGTACTACATCAACTGAGACAAGAAATGCTGAACAGAGTTAACAAATCACACCTGGGAATAGTCAAGTGCAAAGAAAGAGCAAAATACATTCTATACTGGCCAGGTATGTCAACACAGATTGAGGACATTGTGTCTCAGTGCGCTGTCTGTACCGCCAAAAAGAACAGCAACCCGAGAAAGCCATTGCTTCCACACACTCCACTAGAATGACCATGGGCAAAGATCAGCACTGATCTGTTTCACTACATTGGCTCAGAGTATCTTCTCTATGTCGACTATTACTTCAAAGATCCAGATATCACCAAACTGAGTGAAACTACGAGCAGCAGTGTCATCACAGCCATGAAGTCTACATTCGCCAGGCATGGCATAGCAGATGTTGTCGTTTCCGACAGTGATCCACAATATGCAAGCACCGAGGTCAGATGTTTTGCTGAAAGCTCAGTCAAAGGGACAATCGGAGATCAAGAACCTGCTCAAGAAGGCACAAAGTAGCAAGAGTGACCCCGACAAAGGTCTACTGGAGTACCGCGGCACACCACTAGAGGGCATAGGTTTATCACCAGCCGCACTACTAATGGGATGGCGACTGAAGTCCAAGTTGCCAACCTCTACCACCCTAGAGACTCCTAATGATAACGTTCAACTCCAAGACAAGCTGAATTACAGACAGCTTAAACAAATCATATCAAATTGTATTTGTCACATACACATGATTATGGGTTGGCGACCCCCCTTGGGTTGTGCCGTGGCGGAGATCTTTGTGGGCTATACTCGTCCTTGTCTCAGGATGGTAAGTTGGTGGTTGAAGATATCCCTCTAGTGGTGTGGGGGCTGTGCTTTGGCAAAGTGGGTGGGGTTATATCCTTCCTGTTTGGCCCTGCCCTGTCTCCTGAACCCTCCTGTCTCAGCCTCCAGTATTTATGCTGCAGTAGTTTATGTGTCGGGGGGCTAGGGTCAGTTTGGTGTATCTGGAGTACTTCTCCTGTCTTATCCGGTGTCCTGTGTGAATTTAAGTATGCTCTCTCTAATTCTCTCTCTCTCTCTTTCTTTCTCTCTCTCGGAGTACCTGAGCCCTAGGACCATGCCTCAGGACGACCTGGCATGATGACTCCTTGCTGTCCCCAGTCCACCTGGCCGTGCTGCTGCTCCAGTTTCAACTGTTCTGCCTGCGGCTATGGAACCCTGACCTGTTCACCGGACGTGCTACCTGTCCCAGACCTGCTGTTTTCAACTCTCTAGAGACTGCAGGAGCGGTAGAGATACTCTTAATGATCGGCTATGAAAAGATAACTGACATTTACTCCTGAGGTGCTGACTTGCTGCACCCTCGACAACTACTGTGATTATTATTATTTGACCATGCTGGTCATTTATGAACATTTGAACATCTTGGCCATGTTCTGTTATAATCTCCACCCGGCACAGCCAGAAGAGGACTGGCCACCCCTCATAGCCTGGTTCCTCTCTAGGTTTCTTCCTAGGTTTTGGCCTTTCTAGGGAGTTTTTCCTAGCCACCGTGCTTCTACACCTGCATTGCTTGCTGTTTGGGGTTTTAGGCTGTGTTTCTGTACAGCACTTTGAGATATCAGCTGATGTACGAAGGGCTATATAAATACATTTGATTTGAATTGATTAGCAGATGTTAATGTGAGTGTTGCGAAATGCTTGTGCTTCTATTTCCGACAATGCAGTAATATCTAACACGTAATCTAACAAATTCACAACAACTACCTTATACACACAAATGTAAGGTATGAATAAGAATATGTACATATACATATAAATATATGGCTGAGCGATGGCTGTGCGGCATAGGCAAGATGCAGTACATGGTATAGAGCAGTATATAGTAGTACATATGAGATGAGTGATGTAAACATTATTAAAGTGGCATTATTTAAGGTGACTAGTGATACCTTTATTAAATCAATTTATTAAAGTGGTCAGAGATTTGAGTCTGTATGTTGACAGCAGCCTCTTTATGTTAGTGATGGCTGTTTAACAGTCTAATGGCCTTGAGATAGAAGCTGTTTTTCAGTCTCTGGGTCCCAGCTTTGATGCACCTGTACTGACCTCGCCTTCAGGATGATAGCGGGGTGAACAGGCAGTGGCTCGGGTGGTTGATGTCCTTGATGATCTTTTTGGCCTTCTTGTGACATCGGGTGCTGTAGGTGTCCTGGAGGGCAGGTAGTTTTCCCCCAGTGATGCGTTGTGCAGACCGCACTACCCTCTGGAGAGCCTTGCGGTTGAGGGCGGTGCGCGGTGCAGTTGCCGTACCAGGCGGTGATACAGCCCGACAGGATGCTCTCGATTGTGCATCTGTAAAAGTTTGTGAGTGTTTTAGGTGACAAACAGAAAAGGTACTACGACATACAAACGAGACAACTACCAGCCATACAGTACCAGTAAAACGTTTGGACACACCTACTCATTCAAGGGTTTTGCTTTATTTTTACTACTTTCTACATTGTAGAATAAGAGTGAAGACATGAAAATTATGAAATAACACATATGGAATCATGTAGTAATCCAAAAAGTCTTAAACAAATCAAAATATATTTTATATTTGAGACAGCTTTGGCATTCTCTCAACCAGCTTCACCTGGAATGCTTTTACAACAGTCTTAGTGCTTTTTATTTAACCTTTATCTAATAGGCAAATCAGTTTACTTCTTATGGCTGCAATCCCGTTAACGGGATGATATGACAACAGCCAGTGAAAGTGCACGGCGCCAAATTCAAACAACAGAAATCTCATAATTAAAATTCCTCAAACATACATGTATCTTAAACCATTTTAAAGGTAATGTTGTTGTTAATCCCAGAAAAGTGTCCGATTTCAAATAGGCTTTTCAGCGAAAGCACCACAAACGATTATGTTAGGTCACCACCAACTCCAGCCAGAGAGAGGAGTCACAAAAAGCACAAATAGAGATAAAATGTATCACTAACCTTTGATGATCTTCATCAGATGACACTCATAGGACATCATGTTACACAATACATATATGTCTTGTTCGATTAAGTTCATATTTATATCCAAAAACTTCAGTTTACATTGGCACCATGTTCAGAAATATCTCCAAAATATCCTGAGAAATTGCAGAGAGCCACGTCAAATAACAGAAATACTCATCATAAACTTTGATGAAAGATACATGTTTTACATAGAATTAAAGATACACTTGTTCTTAATGCAACCGCTGTGTCAGATTTCAAAAAGCTTTACGGCAAAACAATATTCAATAATCTGAAAACAGCGTTCAGTCACAAAAGCAAGCCATACAGTTACCCGCCAAAATATGCAGTCAACAAAAGTCATAAAAAGCATTATAAATCTTCACTTACCTATGCTGATCTTCGTCGGAATGCACTCCCAGGACTCCCACTTCCACAAGAAATGTTCGTTTTGTTCGGTAATGTCCATCATTTATGTCCAAATAGCTATTTTTGGTAGCGTGTTTGGTAAACAAATCCAACGTCAGGAAGCACGTTCACTAAAAGCTGACGAAATGTCCAAAGGTTCCGTAACAGTCAGTAGAAACATGTCAAACGATGTATTGAATCAATCTTTAGAATGTTTTTAACATAAATCTTGAATAACGTTCCAACCGGAGAATTACATTGACTTCAGATGAGCGATGGAACAGAGCTCCCTCTCATGTGAACGCGCATGGTCAGGTCATGGCAGACCTGACTAATTCCCCTCTCATACGGCCCCCCTTCACAGTAGAGGCATCAGACAAGGTTCTACAGACTCTTGACATCCAGTGGAAGCCGTAGGAAGTGCAAACTCATCCATATCTCGCTGTGATTTCAATAGGGTCTTGGTTGAAAATCGACCATCCTCAGAATTCCCACTTCCTGTTTGGATTTTTTCTCAGGGTTTTGCCTGCCATATGAGTTCTGTTATACTCACAGACATAATTCAAACAGTTTTAGAAACTTCAGTGTGTTTTCTATCCAATACTAATAATACTATGCATATATTAGCAACTATGACTGAGGAGCAGGCTGTTTACTCTGGGCACCTCTGTGCACCTTTCATCCAAGCTACTCAATACTGCCCCTGCAGCCATAAGAAGTTAAGCACAAATTCTTATTTACAATGACGGCCTACACAGGCCAAACCCTAACCTGGACGACGTGCCAATTGTGCGCTGCCCTATGGGACTCCCAATCATGGCCCGTTGTGATACAGCCTGGAATTGAACCAGGGTCTGTAGTGACGCCTCTAGCACTGAGATGCAGTGCCTTAGACCGCTGCGCCACTCAGGAACCCTGAGCACTTGTCGGGAACCCTGAGCACTTGTTGGCTGCTTTTCCTTCCTTCGCTCTGCAGTCCATCTCATCCCAAACCATCTCAATTGGGTTGATGTCGGGTGATTGTGGAGGCCAGGTCATCTGATGCAGCACTCCATCACTCTCCTTCTTTGTCAAACAGCCTGGAGGTGTGTTGGGTCGTTGTCCTGTTGAAAACATATGAGAATCTGTCACGCCCTGACCATAGAGAGCCATTGTTTCTCTATGGTGAAGTAGGTCAGGGCGTGACTGGGGGGTATTCTAGTTTATTATTTCTATGTGGGGTTCTAGGTTATTATTTCTATGTTGGTGATTTGTATGATTCCCAATTAGAGGCAGTTGGCTATCGTTGTCTCTAATTGGTGATCATATTTAAGTAGCATTTTTTCCACCTGCGTTTTACGGGATATTGTTTTGAGTTAGTGCACGTAGCACCTCTGTAGTCACGGTTTGTTGTTAGTTTATTGTTTATTTGTTTTTTGTCTTTGCTAAGTTTCACTTTATCATCAAATTATGTGGAACTCAACATCCGCTGCGCCTTGGTCCGATATTTATTCCAGCGAACGTGACAGAATCCCACTAAGCGCAAACCAGATGGGATGGGGTACTACTACAGAATGCTGTGGTAGCCATGCTGGTTAAGTGTGCCTTGAATTCTAAATGAATCCCTGACAGTGTCACCAGCAAAACACCATCACACCTCCTCCTCCTCCATGCTTCACGGTGGGAACCACACATGCAGAGATCCGTTCACCTACTCTGATGACACGGCATTTGGAACCAAAAATCTCAAATTTGGACTCATCAAATCAAAGGACAGATTTCTAGTGGTCTTATGTCCATTGCTCGTGTTTCTTGGCCCAAGCAAGTCTCTTCTTATTATTGGTGTCCTTTAGTAGTGGTTTCTTTGCAGCAATTTAACCATGAAGGCCTGATTCACTGACCGTGAAGGCCTCCTCTGAACAATTGACGTTGAGATGTGTCTGATATTTCAACTCTGTGAAGCATTTATTTGGGCTGCAATCTGAGGTGCAGTTAACTCTAATGAACTTATCCTCTGCAGCAGAGGTACATAACTCTGGGTCTTCCTTTCCTGTGGCGGTCCTCATGAGAGCCAGTCTCATCATAGAGTTTGATGGTTTTTGCGACAGTACTTGAAGAAACGTTCAAAGTTCTTGACGTTTTCCCGGTTAACTGAACTTAATGTCTTAAAGTAATGATGGACTGTCCTTTCTCTTTGCATATTCGAGTTGTTCTTGCCATAATATGGATTTGGTCTTTTACCAAATAGGGCTATCTTCTTTATACCAACCCTTCACAACTGATTGGCCCAAAGCATTAAGAACGGAAAAAATTCCACAAATTAACTTTTAACAAGGCACACCTGTTAATTGAAATACATTCCAGGTGACTAACTCATGAGCTGGTTGAGAGAACGCCAAGAGTGTGAAAAGTTGTCATCAAGGCAAAGGGTGGCTACTTTAATACTTTTTTGGTTACTACATGATTACATATGTGTCATTTCATAGTTTTGATGTCTTCACTTTTATTCTGCAATGTAGAAAATAGTAATAAAATAAAAAAATGAAATTAATAGGTGTGTCCAAAGTTTTGACTGGTACTGTACATGCAGAAGAAAAGTCAGGATCCAGAGAGGAGAGGTGTGGCAACCAGCTGTCGCGTGCTGAAAAGACATGAGCAGCTAAGGTAATTTGTTGTTCGTATGCCGGATGGAAGAATCTACAGGAGAAATTGGAAGCATCTGCTGAAGACAGGCGAACGAGCGTTTTCACAAATGGAGTCAAAGAGAGACATTAGTGCTGACTCTGGGATCACAAACACTCATGTGTATGATCATGATGATCAGTCAGCATCGAACAAGATCACATACCAGCCTGACACACCTGAGAGACACAACTGTGTCAGACAACTAGATTAGGCAGCGCAATCAATGTTCCAGCTAGATTCAGAGACTAAAAAATATTCAGCACAGATTTACACTTAGTTTATGTTCATGTATAGTGTATAAGTGAAAAGAATAGGGACAATGTCTGGACTGTGTTGTAATTGAATGTATGTGCAGATAAAAAAAAGGGTCAAAAATGTTGTTTCTTTGTTAAATTTTGCTGGAAGTAAGATACACCAGTATTGCACATTTGAGGCATTATTTCATGTTTATGTCACATATATACTGAACAAAAATATAAACGCAACATGCAACAATTTCAACATTTTTACTGAGTTACAGTTTATATAAGGAAATCAGTCAATTGATATAAATTCATTAGGCCCTAATCTATGGATTTCACACAATCGGGCAGGGGCGCAGCCATGGGTGTGCCTGGGAGGGCATAGGTCCACCCAATTGGGAGCTATGCCTACCCACTGGGGAGGCAGGCCCAGCCAATCAGAATGAGTTTTTGCCCACAAAGGGCTTTATTATAGACAGAAATACTCTTCAGTTTCGTCTGGGTGGCTGGTCTCAGATGATTTGCAGGTGAAGAAACCGGATGTGGAGGTTCTGGGTTGGCGTGGTTACACGTGATCTGCGGTTGTGAGGGCGGTTGGACGTACTGCCAAATTCTCTAAAAATACATTGGAGGTGGCTTATGGTAGAGAAATGAAGATTCAATTCTCTGGCAACAGCTCTGGTGTACATTCCTGGAGTCAGCATTCCAATTGCATGGTCCCTCAAAATTTGAGACATCTGTGGTATTGTGTTGTGTGACAAAACTGCACATTTTAGAGTGGACTTTATTTGTCCCCATCACAAGGTGCAGCTGTGTAATGATCATGCTGTTTTATCAGCTTGTTGATATGCCACACCTGTCAGGTGGATTATCTTGGCATCATTAACAGGGATGTAAACAACTTTCTGCATGAATTTAGAGAGAAGTATGCTTTTCTGCACATAGAACATTTCTGGGATCTTTTATTTCAGCTCATGAACCATGGGACAAACACTTACATGTTGCATTTATATTTTTGTTATTTATGGCAAAAACAAAAAATCTCCAATAAAAGGCTATTATCATACGACATGTGTTGCTAACACAGAGAATAGTATGCCAAACTCTGTTTAGTGGCTCTGGGTATTGGGTGGTCTATGGACTACTGGTAATGACTCCAGCCTATCTCTACAGCGGGGGTCCCCAAATTTTGGGCCCCCTTCCAGCATTGAGGAACATCCTGCTCCCCCTTTCTTGTGTGCACGCGCTACGTCTATTTCTATGGGCACTAGCACTGTTCATGACACAAACTGTTCACACCCCTCTTGTTGGTGGAGAGAATTTTGCAGGTTTAAAGCTTATTTCCTGAAATTCTACACATTTTGAAGTTTTGAAGCACATTTTTTTATTTATTATTTTATATTTTTTACCCCTTTTTCTCCCCAATTTTGTGGTAATTACAGTCTTGTCTCATCGCTGAAACTCCCGTACGGACTCGGGAGAGGTGAAGGTTGAGAGCCATGCGTCCTCTGAAACACAACCCCACCAGGCCTCACTGATTCTTGACACACTTCACCTGGAAGCCATGCGCACCAGTGTGTCGGAGGAAACACCGTGCACCTGGCGACATGTCAGCGTGCACTGCGCCCGGCCCGCCACAGGAGTCGCGAATGCGCGATGGGACAAGGACATCCCTGCCGGCCAAACCCTCCCCTAACCCGGACGACGCTGGGCCAATTGTGCGCTGCACCATGGGTCTCCCGGTCGCGGGCGGCTGTGACGGAGCCTGGACTCAAACCCAGAATCTCTAGTGGCACAGCTAGCACTGTGCTAGCACTGCAGTGCGCCACTCGGGAGGCCCCTTTGCAATTCTATACATTTTGCCATGTCTAATGTGTATTCATGTGAAATTTGAGTGACAAAAATTACAACAATATCTATGGGCTAAAAAACCTAAATATAAAAATGTTTTCAGAGATGGGCTAGTTGATCTGGACATTTCTGACAAGTTATAAAGAGCTCTCTAAGGTATGCAATGACTACAATGGCAAGAGGAACTGATGATGCACTACCCAATTAAAAAATGATACCTTATGCATTCTACTATTACAACTTTCAAGAGTAAGTTTAAAGCCAGACCCACACACAGAGACGTACGCACGCACACATACCCACACACATTCTCTCCCCTCTCTCTCTCTCTCTCTCTCTCTTTCTCTCTCTCGTGACTTCAGATTCTGAAGTTTTTCCACATTTCTCCAAACGTAGAATTTTGAACACCCTGGGCACATTTTCGGTTGAGTTAAGAGTTAATGTTTGGGAAAGAGTTAAAACAAAAACACCTTCACGGTTAAGTTTCGGCATTAAGATTGAACACGCTACCCTCTGAGCTTTGTCTCGCGGCTTACGCCTGTCCGCCTTCCCTGTCCACATGCCCTAGCAAAATCCAAGCCTACTTGATGGTAATAGCGCTCACTGTTGCCCCTAGTCGTAGGTTTTGAAGACATCTCCCGACGACCTCCCGACCTCCACACTGTGGACACTATCCTGCTGCTTTTCCACCATTGTCCACTGTAGCCTGCTTCATTACTCAAACACAGGGCGAGACGAGGTTAAACTCTCTCGGGTCTGTACAACCTCCAGTGTACACATGATGCTGGGTATCTTGTTTCTTCACAAGTTAGACTTTGTAGTGCCTGTAGCCTTTTTTGAAAAGATTACAACCATGCCAGAACAATCACACTGAGTCTGTGAAAACTGTGAATCTAATGATCATGGTGGAGAGAGGAGCCTCTGACAATCCAATCAGTTGATAACAAGCCTACAGAGGCAATCAATTTCACATCCACTCTATCAAAACCTGTAAATTGTCTCCTTTATAAAAATAGGGCCATTAAAAACAATAGTTGTATATGATTCCTTGATTCAAACTAGGAAGTCCCATTATGATAAACTGGATCCTTTTTTCAAGAGAGACCAAGTCAGGAAGGCAGCTTAAGAACAAATCAATGGATAACCCCCCCCCCCAGTCTGGTTGATGATCACCTAGCACGCAGGATGTGACAGCACAGTTCAAAGGTCACCGAAGAGAAAGGTGCACAGATCTACACACCGATCGCAAAGAGAAGGAGACAGAGAGAGAGAGAGAGAGAGAGAGAGAGAGAGAGAGAGAGAGAGAGAGAGAGAGAGAGAGAGAGACGCAAGAAGGGGGAGAGAAGGAGAGAGAATTCAGGGGAAGACAAGGACATCATGGTTTCAATCACGGAGACTCAGAGTAAGTGGTTTACAACAGCCTTTCTTACAATCAGTTTGTTTTTTATTTACTGCTCAGGTAAATCTGCTAGTCGACATATTGTACCTGGACTTGAGTTATTTTGTTGTGAACTTTTACATTTGAAGTGTGTCATGGTGAAAGCCTACAAGGCTATGGATACTGTGAGTTTGAACTCTGTAGACTGCCTAAATGTAGGAACAGACTGTAGAGTTGGTTTAACTACTCGGGATGTCTCGCTAATTTGTATGTGTGTGTGTTTCTCTCTCAATGTGTGTGTGTGTTCCAGAGATCGGTGTTGGTCTCACAGGCTTTGGCCTCTTCTTCCTGCTCTTTGGCGTGCTGCTGTACTTTGACTCTGTCTTGCTGGCGTTTGGGAATGTGAGTAATACACTTTCTAATTTGAAAATTATAATACAAATATATATTTTGTACACAATAAAGAAAATAAATTATGGGTCAACATCTAAATATTGCTCCCAGCGTTGATCAAAGCTCAGAACGCTTATTTTCTTGTTCTGACTGAGTTCTAATCGCGCCTGACTCTTTGTGAACAAGTGGAATCTTGAACAGTGCTTTGTATGTTATGTTGGCCTGCGTCTTATGGATTCGCCTCCCAGATTTGCCTTTTTAGCAGCACATTCACCACTCTCTCAAACAGCTAACTCTGCACTCTCGGGGCACATGCAGAGAGCCTGAAACATGAAACGAACTACCCCAGTTCGGAATCGGGTCCCCTCTAGACAACTATACTGTAGGCGGCGACAGTGTGCTTGTGAGATGCCAGACAAAAGGCCATTTTAAAACCGTCCTGGGACTACTGCCGTGTCTACAGACATCCCCCAAACAAACAAAAACGGACTCTCAGAGAATGAGTCGCTTATAGATACAGTCAGTCAGATGGCTAGCTGCCGGCAGAGACTTCTATTGCAGTCACGTTGAAGGGCTCTGGCTAGTATTACTTAGCCAGCTAGAAAGATTACATAAAAAGCTCATGTTAAATGGAGCCTACCTCAGCAGGATCAAAAAATACGCAGGCTACAGGAGGAAGTAGACGATACAGTGAGAGAAAGGAAGCAAGCAGAGAGAGAGAGGTTAGCACAGTGGTTCCTAAACTTGGGGTCGCACCCCAATGTGGGGTCCTCTGAGAAAATCTGTACTAATCTTTTCAAACATTTTTTTTATATAGATGTTTCAAAATGAACATCTCCACAGGGCTTATCTTCACTATAGGTAGGCCTACATGAAATTGCAGTCAAAATACAGCTCTAAAAATGTCATACGATTTTGTTTATATCGGTGGTTGTTCATCTTATCTTGATTGCCTACTGGAGTTTATAGTTTACTCATTATACACCTTTTTTTTCAAATAAAATCACAGGCGTAGACTAACAGTGAAATGCTTACTTATGGGTCCTTTTCCAACAATACACAGTAAATAACGTATAACAATAATGAGTAACAATAACATGGATATATACAGCTAAGTACTGTCGGTGTGTGTGGGAGAACAATGTTTTTGCATAGTGTCAGTGCAAGAGAGTTAGTGCAGAAAAGGGTCTATGCAGGTAGTCCGGGTAGCCATTCCGCAGGGTTGTTTAGCAGTCTTATGGCTTGGCACAAGCTGTTCAGGGTCCTGTTGGTTCCAGACTTCGTGCACTGGTACTGCTGGCCTTGCGGGAGCAGAGAGAATAGTCTATAGCTTGGGTGGCTGGGGTCCTTGACCATTTTTTGTGCCTTCCTCTGACACTGTCTGGTATTTAGGTCCTGGATGTCAAGGAGCTCGGTCCAGTGATGTACTGGGCCGTATTCACCATACTCTTGCGGTCGGGTGCCTTGCAGTTGCCGTACGAAGTGGGGATGCAACAAGTTAAGATGCTCTCAATGGTGCAGCTGCGGAACTTTTGGAGGATCTGAGGATCCATGCCAAATCTTTTCAGCCTCCTGATGGGGTAGAGGCATTGTCGTGCCCTCAACTTTGTGGGTGTGTGTCGAACATGTTAATTTCTTAGTGACGTGGCCACCTTTGGAACTTGAAGCTCTCGACCCGCTCCACTACAGCCCCATTAATGTGAATGGGGGCATGCTCACCCCTCCATTTCCTGTACTCCACTATCAACTCCTTTGTCTTGCTGACGTTGAGGGAAAGGTTGTTGGCTTGGTAACACACTGCCAGGTCTCTGACCTCCTCTCAAACTTGATGATGGTGTTGGAGTCGTGGGCCAGGCAGTCACGGGTGAACAGGGAGTACAGGAGGGGACTAAGCACACACTGTTGAGGGGCCTTCGTGTTTATGGTTGGATATGTTGTTGCCTACTCTCATCGTCTGGGGGCGGCCCGTTAGGAAGTCCAGGATCCAGTTGTAGCGGAAGGGGTTCAGTCCCAGGGTCCTGAGCTTAGTGATGAGAGTGAAGGGGACTATGATGTTGAACTGTTGTAGTCAGTGAACAGCATTCTTATACTGAACAAAAACATAAATGCAACATGCAACAATTTCAAAGATTTACTGACTTACAATCTATATAAAGAAATCAATGAATTGAAATGAATTTATTAGGCCCTAATCTATGGATTTCACATGACTGGGAATACAGATGTGCATCTGTTGATCACAGACACCTGTAAAAAAAGAAGGGGTGTGGTTCAGAAAACCAGTCAGTATCTTGTGTGACCATCATTGCCTCATGCAGCACGACACATCTCCTTCGCACAGAGTTGATCAGGCTGTTGATTGGGGCCTTTGGAATGTTGTCCCAATCCTCTTCAATGGCTGTGCAAAGTTGCAGGATATTGGCAGGAACTGGAACACGCTGTCGTATACGTCGATCCAGAGCATCACATGTCTGGTGAGTATGCAGGCCATGGAAGAACTGGGACATTTTCAACTTCCAGGAATTGTGTACACATCATTGTGACATGGTGCTGTGGATTATCATGCTGCAACATGGGGTGATGGTGGCGGATGAATGGCACAACAATGGACATCAGGATCTTGTCACTGTATCTATGGGCATTCAAATTACCATCGATAAAATGCAATTGTGTTCAATGTCCGTAGCTAATACCTGCCCATACCATAACCCCACCAAACGCAAGTGAAATGTTGGTCCCATGTTTCATGAGCTGAAATAAAAGATCCCAGAAATGTTCCATATGCAGAGTTGGCTGAGAGCCAGAGGAAGGCATAGCACTACAGGTTTCACATGGGTTTAATACTAAAACAGGAGGATCCAACCCCAGTCCCAGAGTGCTTCAGTATCTTCTGAACTATACTGAACAAAAATATAAAGTTTAACATGTAAAGTATTGGTCCCATGTTTCATGAGCTGAAATAAAAGATCCCAGAAATGTTCCATACAGTATGCACAAAAAGCTTATTTCTCTCAAATGTTGTGCACAAATTTGTTTACATCCCTGTTAGTGAGCATTTTTCTCTTTGCCAAGATAATCCATCCACCTAACAGGTGTGGCATATCAAGAAGCTGATTAAACAGCTCGATCATTACACAGGTGCACCTTGTGATGGGGACAATAAAAGGCCACTCTAAAATGTTTTGTCACACAATACAATGCCACAGTTGTCTCAAATCTTGAGGGAGCGTGCAATTTGCATGCTGACTGCAGGAATGTCCATCAGAGCTGTTACTAGAAAAATGGAATGTTAATTTTTCTACCATAAGCCACCTGCAACGTCATTTTAGAAAATTTGGCTGTACGTCCAACCGGCCTCACAACGGCAGGCCATGTGTAACTACTCTAGCCCAGGACCTCCACATCCAGCTTCTTCACCTGCGGGATCATCTGAGACCAGCCGCTCATCTGAGACCAGCCGCCCAGACAGCTGGTGAAACTGAGGAGTATTTCTGTCTGTAATATAGCCCTTTTATGGGGAAAAACTAATTCTAAATGGCTGGGCCTGGCACCCCAGTGGTTGGGCCTGGCTCCCAGGTGGGTGGGCCTATACCCTCCCAGACTCACCAATGGCTGTGCCCCTGCCCAGTCATTTGAAATCCATAGATTAGGTTCTAATGAATTTATGTAAATTGACTAATTTCCTTATATGTACTGTAACTCAGTAAAATTGTTGAAATTGTTGCACGTTGCGTTTAAATTTGGGTTCAGTATAATTTAAGAAAAGAGATATCTATGGAAAGAGTTTATGATTTTATGCAATTCATCATCACAACTCACTGAGCAGTTGCTATGTGTCAGTGTGAATCATTTCCCATATTTCCCCCTTCTCAGGGGTATAACATTACAATTGTATAGCTAATAGGCTATGTGTTTGTAGATCGACTGAGATTTAATGTATCTACAGCAGCCAAGGTGGCGACCGCGGAACTCTAACTCTGTTGGCAATTCGGTTGCATGACAATAGTCACAGTAACAGGAAATAACAGTGACAATAATAGCATCACAAACAGGAAAAGAGTTTTCTATATTTTCATACTTCTTTCCTTCAGGTTCTGTTTCTGACTGGTCTGACGTTCATCATTGGCCTGAGGAGGACGGCCGGCTTCTTCTTCCAGAGACAGAAGCTCAGAGGCTCCACCTTATTCCTGGGGGGCGTGGCCTTGGTGCTGTTCCGCTGGCCAATCATCGGCATGGCCGTGGAGAGCTACGGCTTCGTGCTCCTGTTCAGGTGAGTTCAAAAGCACATCTGGGGTATTGATAGAGAGGACATTTTAGATGTTACATTTTTGTTGTTGTCATTCAGCAGACACTTTCATCCAGAGCGTCTTAGAAGACATGCTTTCTAGAAAGCAAGGTGGAACAACCACATAGCAACAGGAGAGCTGGGAGACGATTAGGTATGAGAGACGTACAGTACCTTGGTGGCAGCACCGTATTTTTAAACGCCTGCTTCTCCTCGTTTCCTTTCTTTGATGCCAACTGATTGGAAAGTTCCAGGGGAAAGCAGTATCAACTTTCCCAGACCTCTCAACTATATTGGCCTTCAATTTAAAACAGACAAAGCAAAGGAGGGATTCCATTTAAGGTTGTTTGGAAACAGTGCGTTTAACACAGCAGCTATATGACTGATGCCATGCCAACACTTTCAAAATGAACACCCAGTTTGGAAGATCACAGACGCTACCACGTCCGAGTTTCTCTTCCACCTTATCCAAGGTTCTGACATGACTGAAGGGTCAAAGAAAGCCAACATCACTTTACTGACCGCGTCCAGGGACCAGCCCTGGACCACTTTCTGAGACAAACTGTGGACAAAGCATGTGAGAAAGCTTCAATCCCCAAAATAATGTCTGATATGTCTAAAGGGATATTTGTCTTGGGCATAGTTCTGAAGTTCTGTATCCTGGGCAACACCAAAGACAGATAGTTGTAAGCTGAAGTGACAGTGTCTGCTGGGTTGAAATGTTCTCACTTCTTATGTATCTCTATATCTCCTTCCAGGTCATTCTTCCCTGTGGCGTGTGGATTCATTTTATCGTTGGTGAATATACCCTATCTCAATGTGGTGAGAGCAACAATCATTATTTTTTTCAACTGTGACTGTCACTAAGCCAGACTCATCACTTTGAATAAACATAATACATTATGATTTTTTTCATTCTCCCACAAAATAGCCGAGATCCATCAGTAAATATGGGAAGCGTTGTTTGGGCTCTCAAAGCAATGGAAAAACAACAACAATACATGATCCCGTCTCCAAGACTACTTGACGTTTGGGTACACCCCAGATATTTCATCAAAGACAACATTTTTCCAAATAACATTTTCACAATGTGTTTAGTGGCAAGTTATAGTCTCCCAATAGTGCTGCTTCATGAAAGACTGAAATCTCTCTCTCTCTCTCGCTTCTCTTTTTTTTCTCCAAGGGAAACAGCTCCTCTATGATCTGAGGGAAGAGAAAGGGGGTGGAAGCTCTCTATATTTATCTCACTCTTTCTCTCTTCTTTCTTTCATGTCCCAGTTGTACAACAACTTCATAGGAAGTAGCCCTTCTATTGTCTGAGGAAAGGGAGAGAGAGAAGCCGAAAAAGAAGAGAGGAGGAATGGAAGTGATGGATGACAAAAGGAGAAGTGTATTTGGGCTCAGACTGGCTATGACCTTTGACAGAGACTGATGGAGCGGGGAGGTAGCTTAGAGCCTTCCCCCATCAACAACCATGAACCAACCGATGGACTCTTCTTCTTGAAATGTTTACATGAAACATGAACCACCACATGATGTGTGGCAATGACTAGCTGCCCTACCACTAATGTACATGGTTGGGAGTAACCGATTACATGTAATCAATGACATGTAATCATTTACAAGAAACTGTAACTGCAATCAGTTACGTTACAAGCAGAAATATTGTAATCAGATTACAGATACTTTTGAAAAACTAGGTGATTAGTTCTTGGATTACTTTTACATTTAGAAAGGATGTTTGCAGAAAAAAATACATTATGACACCTTTCTGTTTTCTCAATTCAGCATTGACAAAACGGCACATTTAAGTTTGTTCAGCCTGAGAGAGTCTGACCACAAATCAGAGACCACTATGATGCGTTTGATGGATCCTTTTTGTCTCTTTAGAGGAAGGCATTCAAAAAGCAACTGAAAGTTATCAGATTATTACTTAGTTTGGGTAATCATTTAGAAAGTAACCTACCCAACCCTGCTTATGTATTTATAATAAAACCATATTTTTGATCTACAGTTTATCATACTCTTTATTATAGTTGTAGTCAAGCAACTACGAGCCCTTCTGTTAAACACACTTTGGGCTCAATTCAATCCATAGTGCTGAACTGCGATAGAAATTTAAAGTCAATGTTCCGCCATTCCAAGAGAATGCATTTATGGTTAATGCTGTATATGTTGGTTCAATCGAAATTAACTTTAAATTTCGCTCTAAAGTGTGGATCTTCAGCGCAATGGATTGAATCGAGCCCTACACATTTTATTTATTTACAGTGCCATCGGAAAGAATTCAGACCCCTTGATTTGTTCCATATTATGTTACGTTACAGCCTTCTAAAATTTACTAAATAATTTTATCCCCTCGTCAATCTACACACAATACACCATATTTACAAAGCAAAAACAGGTTTTTAGAAATTTTAGCAAATGTATTACAAATAAAAAACAAGTATTCAGACCCTTTGTTATGAGACTCAAAATTAAGTTCAGCTGAATCCTGTTTCCATTGATTATCCTTGAGATGTTTCTTAAACTTGATTTGAGTCCACCTGTGGTAAATGTAATTAATTGGACATGATTTGGAAAAGCACAAACCTCTATATAAGGTCCCACAGTTGACAGTGCATTTCAGAGCAAAAACCAAGCCATGGGGTCGAAGGAGTTGCCCGTAGAGCTCAGAAACAGGGTTGTGTTGAGGCATAGATCTGGGGAAGGGTACTAAATAATTTCTGCAACATTGAAGGTCCCCAAGAACACAGTGGCCACCAAGACTCTCCCTAGAGCTGGCCGCCCGGCCAAACTGAGCAATCGGGGGAGAAGGGCCTTGGTCAGGGAGGTGACCCAATGGTCACTCTCACAGAGCTCCAGAGTTCCTCTGTGGCACTCCACCAATCAGGTTTTTATAGTAGAGTGGCCAGACAGAAGCCACTCCTTAGTAAAAGGCACATGATAGCCCGCTTGGAGTTTGCTAATAGGCACCTAAAGACTCTCAGACGATGAGAAACAAGATGGTCTGATGAAACCAAGATAGAACTCTTTGGCCTGAATGCCAAGCGTCACGTATGGAGGAAACCTGGCACCATCCCTACGGTGAAGCATGGCGGTGGCAGCACCATGCTATGGGGATGTTTTTCAGTGACAGGGACTGGGAGACTGATCAGGATCGGGGGAAAGATGAACGGAACAAAGTACAGAGAGATCCTTGATGAAAACCTGCTCCAGAGCACTCAGGACTTCAGACTGGGCCAAGGTTCACCATCCAACAGGACAATGACCCTAAGCACACAAACAAGACAATGCAGGAGTGGCTTCATGACAAGTCTATGAATGTCTTGAGTGGCTCAGGCAGAGTCCGGACTTGAACCCGATCTAACATTTCTGGAGAGACCTGAAAATAGCTGCGCAGCGACGCTCCCCATCCAATCTGACAGAGCTTGAAAGGATTTGCAGAGAAAAATGTGAGAAACTCCCCAAATACAGGTGTGCCAAGCTTGTAGAGTCATTGATGACCTTTTTTTAAGGCATGTCAGTTACAAACAAATTCTTATTTACAATGGGGAACAGTGGGTTAACTGCCTTGTTCAGGGGCAGAATGACATATTATTACTTTGTCAGCTCGGGGATTCGATCTAGCAACCTTTCAGTTACTGGCCCAACGCTCTAACCACTTATCTACCTGCCGCCCCAGGTATATAAATAATATATCTATTTTTTATCCATTTTAGAATAAGGCTGTACGGTAACAAAATGTGGAAAAAGCCAAGGGGTCTGAATAGTTTCAGAATGAACTGTATTTCCATGGTATGTTGTACATTTAGAAAGTGTTGTGTGTTACCTATTTAACATTTACTTAAGTGATAATGCCCGAGAAGCCTGTGTTTGAAGGATATACAGTACCAGTCAAAAGTTTGGACACGTTGACAAGTTGATAAATCGCCTGGCTGGGCTAATAAGACAATGGGTTGCGCAGTCAGATGGAACAGAGTAAATAGGCATTTTAACATCATAGATTTAGCCGGTGGTAACTTCTGGAATAGACACCGGCTTGAATGTGGTTTTAACCAATCAGCCTTCAGGATTAGACATCCCATTGTATAATAGTAGAACAACATCAAGAAGACATTGGGTATGAGGCTACATATTCATCAAACCACTTCTCCTTTGCAATGTTCCATTATTTTGTTTATAGTCTGGATGATCTTGACATAAAGCTCAATTACCCTGCATTATGTGCTGGATGGGTCTAAATAAAACTTAATTGGTTCCAATTCAGGGGATTCACTTCTGAGAAATTCTGGCAATCACCAAACAGAAGAGAGGACAGGAGGATGAAAGGAGAGATAGAAAGAAGGGAGGAGGTCCAAGCACACCAGGTTACAACACAGGGACGATGACGCAAGTGGTCTCCCTACAAAAGCCCCTTTGGGGTGGGTAGTGAGGACACCGTCGGAGTGGTCTACATATCTTTCCTCTTCAGGCGGCTCCACAGGGAAACAGGTAAGCCAATGTTGTTCCTTCCATGGTAGATTTTTTTATGGTGAACAGAATATGTATGCCATTGCCTTGAAACTGAGTGGTTTGTCAACTTGGTGTTGAAATCAACCACATTGATTGCTCCTGGTTCTAAACAAACAAGGTATTTGGCCTAAATTTCAGCAAGTAGTATTCAAGAAAAAATCTGGGTTTCCAGGAAGTTCAAGATATCAAGAATCACCTATTTTTGTCAGTCTATTGTTCTCTTAATTTACATTCAATGTACTGTACATATGCCTTGTCAAGTACATATGCCTTGTCAAGTATATATGCCATGTCAAGATTTTCAGGAACATAGTAAAGGTTGTGGTTAGTGTGGTGTACTGTAATGCACCAGAGGAGTGCCAGGTTAACCAGATCCACAGCTGAGGCAGGCAGTGATCAGTATCCCTTTGTTAACTGAGATCTGCACTGCAGGATCAGTGTCTTTGACTTTAGCGGAGCATGGAAAGCAGATAAACTACTAGGTTACAGGCCTCTTTAGTGTTTAACGAGCAAGGTTCCCCTCCATCAAAACCACAATCTGGAGGTTTCTGAAGATAACATTATTTAGGCTATTCTATTAGTTTTTTTATGCAATTTAACAGACACTTTTATCCAAAGTGACTTACAGTCATGCGTGCATACCTTTTTTACATATATATGTGTTCCCGGGAATCAAACCCACTATCCTGGCATTGCAAGCATCATACTCTATCAATTGAGCTACATAGGGCCACGTTTAATTTGAATTTATGAGTACTGTGTTGAATAGATACATTCAACTGGTTACTGAAAATATTCTATGTGGGTCCAAAGTGGATTTTTTAAAATATCATTAATATAATTCAGGATATATCGGTATATGAAAACCTTTTAAAACATTTGTAGCTAAGGTTTCCCTTCTGCTTAACTGTCCAAAGTAAGCAAGTCAGGAAAAATAATTAGCCAATAAAAAGTGATTCAGGGCTCCCTGGAAAGCTCCTTGAATATGAAATATTTGGAAGTGTTTACTTTCTCATCGTTACAATGTGGTGTTTGGGCAGAAATGGGACTCTAGGAGTGAGTAAACAGGACACTTGAATATCAAGCGCATCCCTTCAGACAGCCAGAGATAACTGAGGAAGTAGTGGTTGGTAATGATGTCACAGACCTTTGATGCTCCTGTTTGAAGTCAACTGTTGAGTTTTTGAGAGTGTGTGTGCGTGTGTGCGTGTGTGTATGTGAGGGAATGGGGGGGGGGAGGAGGAGATCATTCTGTTTTGTGTGTGTGCGTTTCCGTGCGTGCATGCATGATAATCTATGTGTGTTTCTGAAAGAGTGAGTTTCTGTCTTCGTTGAGAAGAGTATGAGCAGCTCTGGGAGTATTCTGTGAGCTGTGGCAGGTCAATACCCCAACCTTTCCCCTGTGTTCTTCCTGTGTGCTCTGCAGGGTGAGTTGCTTTCATCTCCACAGAGCAGGTGACATGAGTTAACACTGAGGTCACATTGGCAAGTTGCCCAGCAACCACACACATCCCTGACACATCAAACTGCCTTTTACACACATCCCCAATACATCAAACTGCCTTTTACACATCTCCCTAATACATCAACTACCTTTTACACACATCCCCAATACATCAAACTGCCTTTTACACACATCCCCAATACATCAAAGTGCCTTTTACACACATCCCCAATGCATTACACTGCCTTTTACACACATCCCCAATGCATTACACTGCCTTTTACACACATCCCCAATGCATTACACTGCCTTTTACACACATCCCCAATGCATTAAACTGCCTTTTACACACATCCCCAATACATGAACTGCCTTTTACACAGATCCACAATACATCAAACTTCCTTTTACACATCTCCACAATACATCAAACTTCCTTTTACACATCTCCCCAATACATCAACTGCCTTTTACACATCTCCCCAATAACTCAACTGCCTTTTACACACATCCAAAATACATCAACTGCCTTTTACACACATCCAAAATACATCAACTACCTTTTACACACATCCCCAATACATCAACTGCCTTTTACACATCTCCCCAGTACATCAACTGCCTTTTACACACATTCCAATACATCAAAATGCCTTTACACACATCACCAATACATCAACTGTTGTCACGCCCTGACCTTAGAGCTTTTTATGTCTCTATTTTCGTTTGGTCAGGGTGTGATTTGGGTGGGCATTCAATGTTCCTTTTTCTATGTGTTGTATTTTTTTTTTTACTTTGGCCGGGTATGGTTCTCAATCAGTCTTTGATTGGGAACCATACTTAGGTAGCATTTTCCCACCTGTGTTTTGTGGGTAGTTATTTTCTGTTTAGTGTTTTCTGCACCTGACAGAACTGTTCGTTGTCGTTTCTCGTTTTGTTGTTTTTGTTCTAGTGTTCAGTATTAATAAAAATCTTGAACATTTACCACGCTGCGCTTTGGTCCGACTACTCCTCTTCAGACGACGAAAACCGTTACAGAACTACCCACCACCAAAGGACCAAGCAGCGTGGTAAGAAGGAGGACTGGACATGGGAGGACATTTTAAATGGCAAGGGATCCTGGACGTGGGAGGAGATCCTGGCCGGGAAGGATCGCCTGCCCTGGGAGCAGGTAGAAGCAGAGAGGAAGGCGAAGGCAGCAGCTAAAGCGGAGCGGCAATGTTATGAGGGAACACGGCTGGCAAGGAAGCCTGAGAGACAGCCCCCCAATTTTTTTGGGGGGGGGGCACATGGTAGGTGTGGCAGAGTCAGGTTGAAGACCTGAGCCAACTCCCTGTGCTTACCGTGGCGAGCATGTGACTGGTCAGGCCCCGTGCTATGGGGTGATGCGCACTGTGTCTCGGCCGAGCATTCACAGGCCGGTGTGCTCGGTGCCAGCGTCCCGCATTTGCCGGGTGGAAGTGGGCATCCAGCCAGAACGGGTGGTGCCAGCTCTGTGCTCGAGTCCGCCAGTGCGCCTCCACGGCCCAGTGTATCCGGTGCCTCGGCCAAGGAAGAGGCCTCCTGTATGTCTCCCCAGCCTGGTGAATCCTGTGCCTGCTCCCAGAATCAGGTCTCCTGTGTGTCTCCCCAGCCTGGTGAATCCTGTGCATGCGCCCAGCCCGGAGCCTCCAGAGACGGCCTCCAGCCCGGAGCTTCCAGAGACGGCCTCCAGAGACGGCCTCCAGCCCGGAGCCTCCAGAGACGTTCTCCAGTCCGGAGCCTCCAGCGATGGCCTCCAGTCCGGTCCTTCCAGCGACGCCCTCCAGTCCGGAACCTCCAGCGACGCCCTCCAGTCCGGAGCTTCCAGCGACGCCCTCCAGTCCGGAGCCTCCAGCGAGGGTGCCCAGTCCGGGGCCCGCAACGAGGGTAACAAGTCCGGGGTCAGCAACGAGGGTGCCCAGTCCGGGGCCCGCAATGAGGGTCCCCTGTCCAGGGTCGGCGGCGAGGGTCCCCGCACTAGAGGCGCCACCAAAGTGGGCCAAGCCAGAGGTGGAGCGGGATATACGTCCCGCACCAGTGCCGCCACCGCGGAGAAATGCCCACCCAGACCCTCCCTTATAGGTTCAGGTTTTGCGGCCGGGGAGTCCGCACCTTTGGGGGGGGGGGGGGGGGTACTGTCACGCCCTGACCTTAGAGCTTTTTATGTCTCTATTTTGGTTTGGTCAGGGTGTGATTTGGGTGGGCATTCTATGTTCATTTTCTATGTGTTGTATTTCTTTGCTTTGGCCGGGTATGGTTCTCAATCAGGGACAGCTGTCTATCGTTGTCTCTGATTGGGAACCATACTTAGGTAGCATTTTCCACCTGTGTTTTGTGGGTAGTTATTTTCTGTTTAGTGTTTTCTGCACCTGACAGAACTGTTCGTTGTCGTTTCTCATTTTGTTATTTTTGTTCTAGTGTTCAGTGTTAATAAAAATCATGAACACTTACCACGCTGCGCTTTGGTCCGATTCTTCTTCATGCAACGATGACCGTTACAACTGCCTTTTACATACATCGCAAATACATCAAAGTGTATTTAACAAACATCCCCAATACATCAACTGCCTTTTACACACATCCACAATACATCAAACTGCATTTCACACTAAACCCACCCCTGCTAAGATGCACTGTATCCATTTACAGAATCCATGTTGATCTAAAGGGGTGAGCAGGTGGACAATATACAGTTATATACATATACAGTTTTATTTTACCATGCTTTATTTTGGCTAGATAATTCACTTTTAAGGCCTTCCTACTACCCTAAGGACTTTTAAAATGTTGGTCATTACTGCACCTTTAACGTACTGGACTTTTCTCCTGTGTTTCTCCTTACAGATACATTAAGCCAAGCGGTGGGTTCCAGGCTAACACCACCAACCATGCTGCAGCTCACCGTGGTTCTGATGTTAATCGCTTCAGTAACAGAGACTTTCCCCGCTAGCAGCCTCAGATACTCCCACTATACCCAAGGTACAGTCACTCATGTAAATTAAATAGTGTCTGTAAATACAGTATGTATGTGACTTAAGAGGACAAATTATCAGTGGTTTAGATCAAATGAGATGAGATAGAAAAAATGAAGGTCATGCTTCACACGAGTGTTAGTCCTAAAATCATCATTTTTACAATGACATGACAGTATTATAACAGACATATAAAGGGTGACTGAGGCATGTGTTGTTTTTGCTCTGGTGACTGTTTAGGCTCATATTTGGATCTACAATGTAATATAAACTTTGTTTCCACAGGGGCAAGTCCAGACAATGCAATGCTAAAAGTCTTGAGAGATGTATCCACTGCATCAACAGAGGGCCCACCCCCTGACAAACTTCCTGCTCTTCTACCCAATGACGTAGACAATCCACTGCTAGAGGCGGAACTACCCAGAAGGGTGTGGTGGTGGTGGTACCCAGCGAAGCCCCAACCACAAAACAGGATTCGTCAGAATCGAGCATGGAGGTCCTCATACAACCATAACTCCTTCGGCCTACGTTATGGAAAATGATAGTTATTACGTCTCTCAGTTATGTACTTGATTATATTTTGAACAGTGCCTGACAATATGATGTAGGTAGATATATGTATGTGGAAAAAGCAGACAGAATTCCAAGGCCTACACTTGAAATATTGCTATATCATCTATGACGATTCATGACAGCTATTGATGAAATTACTTTATAATGACTTTATCATTTCTTGTTTACAACAGCCACTGTCATGTGTTACCCATATGTGTGTGTGTTTTGCGACATGTTTCCGTTCTGATATCTGTGATAGTTTTATGAATGCAACTGGAAATCAAAAAGATGACACCATTCAATAAATGGTCACTGTAATCCAGCAGACTGAAATGTAATTTATTTTCAGCAATACTTTCAAGCAACTCCACCTCATGTGTTATCAGTTCAACATCAACATGGTTTCCTCTCTACAGAGCGGTTGTGGTCAACACATTTTCACTGGGGGTTGGCTTATTTGTCTGGTCTATAAACTGCTCAAGCATAAGATGAACTAAGTACTGACGATATAGAGTAGATAATGTTTTAGAATCAAGTAGCCAAAGCATGTAGATACCCAGAGACAACAGCACCTTTACCGGGTCAGAGACCTTAGGCCTAGAGTAGTAGGACTTTAATACAGTACATGAACATGAAGAGAGTCTACAGTTTTCTTATCGGGATGCTTCTGCTTACCAGGTTGGAAGGTAAGGTTCAACAGAACACACCACAATGCATTGAGTTAAATGGGGGGGGGGGGGGTACTAAAGTAACAAAATAAAGTCTATTCATAAACTGAATTAAGTAGTTAACCAAACATGAATACATTTAGTTTTATTGACTAAAAGGCGGACAACATTGTTAAAAGCCCATAGATTTTGTTGAGTGGCTAGCCATAGCTAGCATGGTTTAAAGCTACTGTTCTGTTCACTGAAATTGATATACAGTACAAGAAAATGAATGACAGTGTAGAAAAAGGCAGATCACAAAACCGATCCTGTGTGAATTATAACAGATCTGGTATCCTCATTCGGACATTTGCATGCAAATTAGAGCTAAACAAAAAACATACAAAGTGACAATTCTACAATTTCAACAGGTGATTCGGGAGTTCAGCAGATTAATGGGAAATTTGGAGGCTCTGTGGGATTTAAGTGTTCAAATGGTTACTGGCTATGGCCTATCATTGAAAACTATGAGCAGCTTTTTGCCAAGTTTCCAGAGAAACAATAAGTTAACAGTTCCGACCTGTCCTGCCTGCCCTGACACCGAACCCGCCTGCCATTCCATTCAGCCTGCCCTGACCTCGAGCCTGCCTGCCGCCCTGTACCTTTCGGACTCTGACCTGGTTTACGAACTTATTCCTGTCCTCGACTTGCCTCTTGCCTGCCCCTTGTATTTGAATAAATATCAGAGATTCAAACCATCTGCCTCCTGTGTCTGCATCTGGGTCTTATCCTGAGGTTTGATAGAAATGGAATGACATTAGTTATTGTTGTTGTATCAATGACATTAACTGGTATGAATCCTAACTTGATATGTGTCCACTTGACTCAGACTTTCACGTAAATCATGCATTGTCCATCGAAGATTTGGACAAAAACAGATCGGATAAGATGAGATAAGTTAGTATTCGGCTCAAAGGCAATACATCCTTACCCACTGTGTTATTTGTTTTTTTGCAGCAGCCCAAACCCATTGGTGTTCTACATGGCCATAGGAGCAGGCACTGCCATATCCTTAGCATTGTGTTGGTGGTTCTGAAGAAGCGAAGTGGTGAGTGTTAAGGGTGATCATTTAAACTTAAAACAATGGTTCATTAATCAGATGTCATCATAATCTCACATGTCAATAACCTTGTTCCTGTAACGACTCTCCTCTTCGTCTGATAGGAATCATCGGACCAACACGCATCGTGGTAAGAGCTCATAATACAATTTAATCAAATAAACTGAACACTGAATGACAAAAAAACAACAAAGAGCGTGAACGCCACGAAACAGTCCTGTAAGGTGAAAAAAACACAAAACAGTAAACAACTACCCACAAACACAGGTGGGAACAGGCTACCTAAGTGTGGTTCTCAATCAGAGACAACGATTGACAGCTGCCTCTGATTGGGAACCATACCAGGCAAAACACATAGAAAAGGACAACATAGAACAAAACATAGTATGCCCACCCCAAATCACGCCCTGACCAAACCAAAATAGAGACATAAAAAGGATCTCTAAGGTCAGGGCGTGACAGTTCCTTACATAACAAGGTTGGGGTAAATTTTAATTCAAGGCAGTCAATTCAGGAAGTAAACTGAAATTCCAATTCAATAATTTTTCCAATTTCAATGATTTTCAATAAACTGAAAAAAATATTTCAAATGTTTTTAAATGTTAGAATTTTATATTGGAATCACTTCCTGAATTGACTGCCTTCAATTTGAATTGACCCTAGCCCTGTTACATCAGAATCTCACTGGTGTTAATAATTTACTTACATAAACTCTAATTTTCACTTGAAATCTTTTTGAGTAAATTAAGTTGACATCCTGTAATGCATGACATACACAGAAGTTTAAGTGAAACACAATGGCTGCATCTCAAGTTAGATGTGGTCCTCTGGTGCAATAATGGGTTTAATTCCTGCTGGGGCCACCCATACAAAAAATGGATGCACGCATGACTGTAAGTCGCTTTGGATAAAAGCATCAGCTACATGGCATGCATAAATGTCACGCCCTGGCCATAGAGAGGTTTTGATTCTCTATTTTGGTTAGGTCAGGGTGTGACTAGGAAAAGGCATTCTAGTTTCCTTATTTCTATGTTAGTGTGGTTCTCAATCAGAGGCAGCTGTCTACCGTTGTCTCTGATTGGGGATCATATATAAGTTGTCATTTTCCGTTTGGGTTTTGTGGGATGATGTTTTCCGTTTAGTGTTTTTCCTGACAGAACTGTGCACTTTCGTTTTCACCTGTTGTCATTTTGTTTGAGTGTTTTTTGAACATTATATCATGAACACTTTCCACGCTGCGCTTTGGTCTCATTCCGACGACAACCGTTACAATAAACTAGGACTCTTCCCTAACTTTCTTAATGCTCTTCGTCCCTTTTGGGGAACAATAGCTAGATGTCTGTAATGTACAGGGCATTATTTGTTAGGTAAATCTGAGCAGCTATCTTATCCATTACATCCAATCATAAATCAACATATGAAAACATTTTTGTCTTTCACTAAATCCAGCCACATCCAACCAAGGTGGAGGCAAAATCCAGGTACGATTCTCCAGGACCACCCCAACAAATATGGCTCATGGCAATGCTTATGACTGGGAGACTGCATTTATTATGTACCACCAACACCATCATCTCACCGGAGTCATTGAAGAGGCTGCAGGTAAACATATCTCTGTCCTGTGTATATGTAACATTCCCACTTGGTATGTCAACTGTTATGTACATTCTCAAGCTATGTTTGTTTTACAATTAACCAATGTAGACCAGACATTATTTAAGTACATACAGACTTTATAAACTAAATTCAATACGGATGTCTCCATTTTGTTGATGACAAGACTTCCACAACGAGATCTGATGACTCGGTGATTGACCTCACAGGAAGCAGGAACCCTCTAAAACCTCTGCTTTTGATTATTGCCAAAACAACATGAAGCTAAAAATAACATAATAGAACTTGGAGAACATTATGTTACGCTATTCTGTTAAAGTTTACTTGAGATGTGCACAATCCTGACAACGGTTGAATTCTATAAAATACAGAATATGTCCTATATGAAAAACAGTGTGTAAAGTTGACATTTTCCCTGTGTTTTTTTCTAGTCGAACGATTTCATCTTTGGCCCCTGCATTAATCCCAGTGTCAGAGAATTTGGCCAAGACAAGGATTACATCAACGTTTCCCCTGAGGCGTCTTTGAGGGGGGTACTATGAGAACGTGGCGTCTGTCCTGGGAGGAAGGTACCATGGACGATCCGCCCTGGAGATGACTATAAGAACGTGGAGGAATAGCTAAGAGAGGCAGAGGAGGAGGAGGAGGAGGATGACTATTACGATGAGGTGAAGACAGAAGAGGCCTCTGCCAGGATATGTAGCCAACAGAAGAAAGAGAGGGGAGTGAGACAGACAAAGGAGATGATAAGGAGGACATGGAGGATGGGGAGGACAGTGATGACAATGATAATGATGACTCTGTGAACTACACCACTGTGGTGTTCAAACCCAGAAACAAGATCAAATGAGCCTGAAGAGGGAAGCTACCAGACACTGTCTGTCAGTATGTTGTCACCTTGTACCAAACGTATGGTTGTAAAGGTGCAGTGTGTAGAAATCGCTCCGGTATTACCTGGATAAAAATGATAAACTGTTTGATTTATTTCAGTTTATGTGACAAAACAAGAAATGTAGAGATTCATTGTATCATCTAAACGGCTTTAAAAATTATTTTCAATAACCAAAAATATAGTATTTTCAGCTGTTTGAAGCTGGTGTACAAAACTGAAAGTAAAAAGATGCAAAAACTAAACTTAATGACAAGAAGCATAGAAATAGTAGAATGAATGAAATGAATCAACTGCTTGTCCGACTTGCGTTCAATGACATTTCAATTAGTGATGCACCGATATTACATTTTTGGCCGATACCGATATCCAAAATGTTCCTTGCCCCCAAAAAAACGATAACGATAACCGATATTTAACATTTATGCTGCTTTTTAAGCATTCTAGTACAGTTAAATAGTTAACATACACACATGGACGCAGCGGTCTAAGGCACTGCATCAGCACAAGAGGCATCACTACAGTCCCTGGTTCGAATCCAGGCTGTAACACATCCGGCCGTGATTGGGAGTCCCATAGGGTGGCGCACAATTGGCCCAGCGTCGTCCGGCTTTGGCCGGGGTAGGCCGTCATTGTAAATAAGAATTTATTCTTAACTGACTTGCCTAGTTAAATTAAGGTTACACACACACACACACACACACCACACTGACCAAAAGGTTATTTTGTTGGCATTTACGTATGTCCCCATTACCAGTAAAACGTTATCAAAACCTATTTCTTTCACTTACTTGCTGTGCTGTTTCGTTGTTCTTTTGTTCAGTCGTTTCCTTCTCAACCAGGATTTCTATGGAACGCTGTTTGGGTCTTTGCTATGGAACGCCGTTCAGGTCTTTGTGTGTCAAAAAAATATACTATTTAACACTATTTGACGTGTTAAATAAGCTTGTTGACCAATCAGGACCTGAATATGACTGCACGTCACATAATAATTTAACGCGTTCATTTTTTACGTAGTTATTATTACACATTGTTTACACTATCACTCGTATTTCATATGTCACAACAATTAATGATACATATGCTATAATGCTGGTAAAGTTGTCTCGCGCACCTACAGTGCCGGTCATAAAAAAAGCTAGCTAGCTCATGGATGCAAACAATGTTCTTCCCCAAAAACATAGCAAAACAACATAATCTGTTTCAGTAGCTATAGTTAGCTAGCTAACTATATAGTAGGTATCGTCATCTGAAATATGATTGGATTATTGGATTAATGGTGGTAGAACCCATCTATGTTAAGATAGCCACAATAAGGATTAGTCACAATAGTGGACTTTGCGGTTAGCCTTCAAAATAAAAGTATTGCATAATTCAACTATTTGTACTCATTTGCATCACTGTCTATGACATACTTTTATTTTGAAGGCAAACCGCAAATTCCACTATTGTGCCTAATCCTTTTTGTGGCTAGCCTCACAACACATAACCCGGTGCGGTCAAGCCTCACTAGCCAGATGAAGCTAGCTGGCTGCTTATAACGTTAGCTTTGGGCAACAGGGTTAAGTAGCTGGCTAGCTATTTATTTTCACGAACTGAAGTTCAATTTCAATAGGCGAACAACAAGTGGCAACCTAGCTAATACTTACTCACAAGGATTCCTAAATCATTGCTAAGAATAATGACAATGACTGCGGTTTCTACTGGTCATTGTTTTCAGGCTGGTTATATTGGTGCTAGCTAGGTACCAAGCTAAAGCTAGCTAGCTACCCCAGAAGTTGCGGTTGAACAAATTAAGCTTCATTACCAATGCGGTATTGTAAATACATCGTTTGTGGCCGGTGTTTGCTTGTTTGCAGACTTTTTTTGTACAGCTTTGACAGTGTTACTGTATCTTTTTTGACATGCAAAGACCCAAACGGCATTCCATAGTATGTATGTTGTGAAGCAAATAGCAGTGACGCTATTACTTTGTAACTCCGGTAGTGCAACATCTGAAAAATAGCGCACTTGGTAGTGTGTATCGGTTGATTGTCAAGGGCAATGAATTCCATTATCTTTGCTTTAACCTTTACTTAATATCCATCCCGGATCCGGGATCCTCCTCATCAAAAAAGCTGACTAGCATAGCCTAGCCTAACGGGACAGGGATATCATATAATATAATTTTCATGAAATCACAAGTCCAATACAGCAAATGAAAGATAAACATCTTGTGAATCCAGCCATCATTTCCGATTTTTAAAATGTTTTACAGCGAAAACACAATATGTATTTCTATTAGCTAACCACAATAGCCAAAGACTCAACCGCATATTGTCACCATGTTTCTACCGCATAGGTAGCTATCACAAAACCGACCAAATAGAGATATAATTAGTCACTAACCAAGAAACAACTTCATCAGATGACAGTCTTATAACATGTTATACAATAAATGTATGTTTTGTTTGAAAATGTGCATATTTGAGGTATAAATCATAGTTTTACATTGCAGCTACCATCAAAAATATCACCAAAGCAGCCAGAATAACTACAGAGAGCAGCGTGAAATACCTAAATACTCATCATAAAACATTTATGAAAAAAACATGGTGTACAGCAAATGAAAGATAAACATATTGTGAATCCAGCCAATATTTCTGATTTTTTTAAGTGTTTTACAGCGAAAACACAATATAGCATTATATTAGCTTACCACAATGGCCAAAAACACAAACGCATTTATTCACCGCATAGATAGCATTCGCAAAAACCAGCAAAAGATATAAAATTAATCACTAACCTTGAACAACTTCATCAGATGACAGTCTTATAACATCAGGTTATACAATACACTTATGTTTTGTTCGAAAATTTGCATATTTAGAGCTGCAAACCGTGGTTATACATTGTGAAAATGTAGCAACATTTCCCCAGAATGTCAGGAGCTATTTTGGACACTCACCTAATCTGACCAAAGAACTCATCATAAACTTTACTAAAAAATACATGTTGTACAGCAAATGAAAGATACACTGGTTCTTAATGCAACCGCCGTGTTAGATTTTTTAAAATAACTTTACCATAACAAACAGCTTGCGTTATTGCGAGACAGCGCCCGCCAAAACGGCGGAGAATAGAAATAACATTTTCCACAGAAATACGAAATAACATCATAAATTGTTCTTACTTTTGCTGAGCTTCCATCAGAATCTTGTACAAGGAGTCCTTGGTCCAGAATAAATCGTTGTTTGGTTTTAGAATGTCCTTTTCTCCTGTCGAATTAGCAACCTTAGCTAGCCATGTGGCGCGAACATGCCCATCTTCTCTTGACGCAAAGAACGGAAAATTCCAAAAGTCCCAATAAACGTTGAATAATCTGATAAAACTCGGTTGAAAAAACATACTTTACGATGTTATTATCACATGTATCAAATAAAATCAGAGCTGGAGATATTAGCCGTGTATACCGAACGCTTATCAGAAGACAATGTCGACGTACTTCGCGCGCCAGAGAAGACAAAGACATTTCCAGACCTGTCACTCCAAAAGGTCTTGTTCGGCCTCAGATCAAGCTAGACACCCCATTCCACCTTCCACTGCCTGTTGACATCTAGTGGAAGGCGTATGAAGTGCATACATATCGATAAATATAAGGCAATTGAATAGGCAGGCCCTGGAACAGAGCATCGTTTTCAGATTTTTCACTTCCTGTATGGAAGTTTGCTGCAAAATGAGTTCTGTTTTACTCACAGATATAATTCAAAAAGTTTTAGAAACTTGAGAGTGTTTTCTATCCAATAGTAATAATAATTTGCATATTGTATGATCTAGAATAGAGTACGAGGCAGTTTAATTTGGGCACAATTTTTTCCAAAGTGAAAACAGCGCACCCCTATTGACAGAAGTTAATGGATTTCGCCTGTGAGTTGTCTTGCTGAAATTGTTACTCTTTCAAATGACTGCTCGACTTGCTAACTGCTTGATCCACACAGCAGACATTGTGGGCTAGTTTAGGAATGCTGTGTTGCACATATAGCGCAACATTTTATCATTACATGTACCTACGTTATATAGGTATGCACGTCAGCTTTGACCTTGGTTTTGCACATCGCCGTTAAACTAGACATCAACAGATATCGATGCTGGCATTTTTAGCTAATATCGGCCGATTCCGACATGTTTACCGATATATCATGCATCCTTAATTTCAATGTGAATTTGGTCGGGTCACTCGCGTAGCTGAATATTGTGCCTTTAAAACAATGTTCCATCTACTCAAATGTTACATGCATAGATTACATCAGTTATTTATGTAACTATTGAGTAGTTTGCTGTTTGGATGACGTAAGTAAACCCACTATTGTCCTCAAAGATATTCAAGACTTCTCTCAACTACATTATGTCATTACTGTTTATTGATTAATATGATTCAACTCAGAAACATACTTGAGGGATTCTTATCTACGTGTCTGATGTTCTGGCAATAGCAGTGCGTGGGTAAAATCACTGGGGAAGCCAAGCCAGGGGAAAAAAGCAATAGTACAACGTATATGTTGTGATAATTTCGATTGCGTTGGTTGCTTTTTAACCTGTTAGTTCATATGCCTTGCACCATGATATATAGGCCTAAGGCCGAGAGAATAAGAAGACACAGTGGTAGAATAAATTTAACGACACCTTTGCTTCATGACAACTCCGGAGAGCAACATCTGTCCGGTGAAGTCCACAAAGCATTTTGCATGTAACTAACATGATCTACAGCATGGTCAAGCAAATCGTTGATTTAGAACCACAGCGAGTTACCGTAAGGAGCTTCCTCCACTATTCCAGCACCATTTCAACCTCAACATTTCAACATCATCAAATCACCTATGCTTAGTTTAGTACAGTGACAACTAAAAGATACCAAAGAAATGTAGTTCAATCAACGTAAGCTAAATATGATGTGGCTGTCCATGGTGCTAATTTCTGTGTGTGTGTGTGCATGCATGCCCGCAAGTAGAAAGAAATATGTTGAATCACCCTGCTTGTGGAGAAATTCCAATGATATCCGAAATAGACTATGATCCTATCATACAGTACAAGCTTTTAGTTTTTGTTGTCCTAGGCTATCTGGCTAAAATGCTTGCTTGCTAGCCTAACTTCCTTTCATGGGCAATGATAATACATTACTACATCTACCTATTGAACTTCCATCCTCTCAGGCCAGGGGCAAAATATATGAATTTATGGTTGGATCACAATCACTGTTAAAATCATTGGCCAGTACAGATAATTATGTAAAAGTCAAATTCCCTTACTCCATCCTTGGCTAATTTGGTATTTGGTATTTTATTAGGATCCCCATTAGCTGTTGCAAACGCAGCAGCTACTTTTCTATTGGGGTCCACGCAAACATGAAACATGACATAATACAGAACATTAGAATCAATCATTGTTATATGTAACAGAATTACATATATATTTTTAAAGGCACACATAGCCTACATATCAATACATACACAACCTATCTAGGTCAGATAGTGGAGAGGCGTTGTGCCGTGAGGTGTTGCTTTATCTGTTTTTTGAAACCAGGTTTGCTGTTTATTTGAGAATATGAGATGGAACGGAGTTCCATGCAATAAGGGCTCTATATATCATACTGTACGCTTTCTGGAATTTGTTCTGGACTTGGGGACTGCGAAAAGACCCCTGTGGCATGTCTGTGTGTGTCAGAGCTGTGTGTAAGTTGACTATGAAAACAATGATTGATTCTATATGTTTTGCACATGACAGTTTATAATCTAAGGCAACGCCAAATCATTTAGACTCCTCAAATTATTCAACAGCCACACCATTTATTACCAGATTCAGCATATGTCTAGAACTTAGGGAATGATTTGTACAAATTACAACACTCTTAGTTTTAGAGATGTTCAGAACCAGTTTATTACCGGCCACCCATTCCAAAACAGACTGCAACTCTTTGTTAAGGGTTTCAGTGACTTCATTAGCTGTTGTTGCTGATGCATATATGGTTGAATCATCAGCATACATGGACACATGTTTTTTTACTGCCAGGTCATTGGTAAAAATAGAAAATAGTAGAGGGCCTAGAGCGCTGCACTGTGGTACACCACACTTTACATGTTTAACATTAGAGAAGATTCACTTAAATAAAATCATTTGAGTTATATTAGATAGATTGTTCTGAATCCGCAATATGGCAGAGGTTGAAAAGCCATAACGCATAAATTTTTTCAACATCAGGTCATGGTCAGTATATCAAAGGCTGCAATGAAATCTAACAGTACAGCTCCCACAATCTTCTTATTATCAATTTCTTTCAACCAATCATCAGTCATTTGTGTCAGAACATATTGAGTGCCCCTCTATATAAGCATGCTGAAAGTCCCTTGCTAACCTCTCTGGGATCGTTCGGGACGCCACCTCGCCAATAGCCAGTGAAATTGCAGGGCGCCAAACTCAAACAACAGAAATCTCATAATTAAAATTCCTCAAACATAAAAGTATTTCACACCATTTTAAAGATACACTCTCGTTAATCCAACCACAGTGTTCGATTTCAAAAAGGCTTTACGGCGAAAGCAGAACATATCATTATGTTAGGACAGCGCCTAGTCACAGAAAGCATTCAGCCATTTTCCAACCAAAGGGAGGTGTCACAAAAAGCAGAAGTATAGATAAAATGAATCACTAACCTTTGACGATCTTCATCAGATGACACTCCCAGGACTCAATGTTACACAATACATGTACAGTGAGGGAAAAAAGTATTTGATCCCCTGCTGATTTTGTACGTTTGCCCACTGACAAAGAAATTATCAGTCTATAATTTTAATGGTAGGTTTATTTGAACAGTGAGAGACAGAATAACAACAAAAATATCCAGAAAAACGCATGTCAAAAATGTTATAAATTGATTTGCATTTTAATGAGGGAAATAAGTATTTGACCCCCTCTCAATCAGAAAGATTTCTGGCTCCCAGGTGTCTTTCATACAGGTAACGAGCTGAGATTAGGAGCACACTCTTAAAGGGAGTGCTCCTAATCTCAGTTTCTTACCTGTATAAAAGACACCTGTCCACAGAAGCAATCAATCAATCAGATTCCAAACTCTCCACCATGGCCAAGACCAAAGAGCTCTCCAAGGATGTCAGGGACAAGATTGTAGATCTACACAAGGCTGGAATGGGCTACAAGACCATTGCCAAGCAGCTTGGTGAGAAGGTGACAACAGTTGGTGCGATTATTCGCAAATGGAAGAAACACAAAACAACTGTCAAACTCCCTTGGCCTAGGGCTCCATGCAAGATCTCACCTCGTGGAGTTGCAATGATCATGAGAATGGTGAGGAATCTCCCCAGAACTAAACAGGAGGATCTTGTCAATGATCTCAAGGCAGCTGGGACCATAGTCACCAAGAAAACAATTGGTAACACACTACGCCGTGAAGGACTGAAATCCTGCAGCGCCCGCAAGGTCCCCCTGCTCAAGAAAGCTCATATACATACCCGTCTGAAGTTTGCCAATGAACATCTGAATGATTCAGAGGACAACTGGGTGAACGTGTTGTGGTCAGACGAGACCAAAGTGGAGTTCTTTGGCATCAACTCAACTTGCCGTGTTTGGAGGAGGAGGAATGCTGCCTATGACCCCAAGAAACCATCCCCACCGTCAAACATGGAGGTGGAAACATTATGCTTTGGGGGTGTTTTTCTGCTAAGGGGACAGGACAACTTCACCGCATCAAAGGGACGATGGACGGGGCCATGTACCGTCAAATCTTGGGTGAAAACCTCCTTCCCTCAGCCAGGGCATTGAAAATGGGTCGTGGATGGGTATTCCAGCATGACAATGACCCAAAACACACGGCCAAGGCAACAAAGGAGTGGCTCAAGAAAAAGCACATTAAGGTCCTGGAGTGGCCTAGCCAGTCTCCAGACCTTAATCCCATAGAAAATCTGTGGAGGGAGCTGAAGGTTCGAGTTGCCAAACGTCAGCCTCGAAATCTTAATGACTTGAAGAAGATCTGCAAAGAGGAGTGGGACAAAATCCCTCCTGAGATGTGTGCAAACCTGGTGGCCAACTACAAGAAACATCTGACCTCTGTGATTGCCAACAAGGGTTTTGCCACCAAGTACTAAGTCATGTTTTGCAGAGGGGTCAAATACTTATTTCCCTCATTAAAATGCAAATCAATTTATAAAATTTTTGACATGCGTTTTTCTGGATTTTTTTGTTGATATTCTGTCTCTCACTGTTCAAATAAACATACCATTAAAATTACAGACTGATCATTTCATTGTCAGTGGGCAAACGAACAAAATCAGCAGGGGATCAAATACTTTTTTCCCTCACTGTATGTTTTGTTCGAAAAAGTTCATATTTATATCCAAAAACATCAGTTTACATTGGCGCCATGTTCAGAAATGCCTCCAAAACATCCGGAGAAATTGCAGAGCCACATGAAATAACAGAAATACTCATCATAAACTTTGATGAAAGATACATGATTTACATAGAATTAAAGATAAACTTGTTCTTAATGCAACCGCTGTGTCAGATTTCAAAAAAGATTTACGGCAAAAGCACAATATTCAATAATCTGAGTACAGCGTTCAGCCACCAAAGCAGGCCATACAGTTACCCGCCAAATTGTTGAGTCAACAAAAGTCAGAAATAGCATTATAAATCTTCACTTACCTTTGCTGATCTTCGTCGGAATGCACTCCCAGGACTCCCACTTCCACAAGAAATGTTTGTTTTGTTCGATTACGTCCATATTTATGTCCAAATACCTCAGTTTTGTTCACTATTCCAAAGACACAATGCGCGAGCTCAAAATCCAGAAGAAAAGTCAAAAGAGTTCCATTACAGTTTGTAGAAACATGTCAAACGATGTTTACAATCAATCCTTAGGGTATTTTTATAAGAAGTCTTCAATAGTATTCCAAACGGACAATAGCGTATTCATTACAGAGGAAAAAGAAGGAACGGCATACCCGCGTGACCGCGCAGTAAACAACTCATTGGCCTCAGCCTAGTCCACTTGTTGAAACAGCTCTTATTCGACCCCCTTCCACAATAGAAGCCTCAAACAACTTTCTAAAGACTGTTGACATCTGTTGGAAGCCTTGGGAAGTGTCTGGCCCCATAGACACAGCATTTTGGATAGACAATCACTTAAATGAAACTACAAACCTCAGATTTAACACTTCCTGGTTGGATTTGTCTTAGGTTTTCGCCTGCCATATGAGTTATGTTATACTCACAGACATTATTTTAACAGTTTTGGAAACTTTAGAGAGTTTGCTTTCCAAATCTACTACTTGTATGCATATCATAGCTTCTGGGCCTGGGTAACAAACAGTTTACTCTGGGCACCTTATTCATCCAAGCTACTCAATACTGGCCCCCTTTCCCAAAGAAGTTAACTTGTTTACAAAGAAATAGCATTGTATTTGGTCAAACACTATTTTTTCCAACAGTTTGCTAAGAGCTGGCAGCAAGCTTATAGGTCTGCTGTTAGAACCAGTAAAGGCCGCTTTACCACTTTTGGGTAGCGGAATTACTTTGGCTTCCCTCCAGGCCAAGGGACAAAGACTTTCCTCTAGGTTAAGATTAAAGATATGACAGATAGGAGTGGCTATAGAGTCAGCTACCATCCTCAGTAGCTTTCCATCTAAGCTGTCAATGCTCGGAGGTTTGTCATTATTGATCGATAACAACAATTTTTCCACCTCTCCCACACAAACTTTACAAAACTCAAACTTGCAATGCTTTTCTTTCATTATTTGTTTTTCTATGCATGAATACGATGGCTCACTGTTCGTTGTTGGCATTTCCTGTCTAAGTTTGCCCACTTTGTTAACTTTTACTTGGTACTCATCCCGGATCCGGGAGCACCCCCCACAGTAAAAAAGCTAACTAGCATAGCCTAGCATAGCGTCACAAGTAAATACAAGCATCTAAATATCATTAAATCACAAGTCCAAGACACCAGATGAAAGATACAGATCTTGTGAATCCAGCCATCATTTCTGATTTTTAAAATGTTTTACAGGGAAGACACAATATGTAAATCTATTAGCTAACCACGTTAGCAAAAGACACCACTTTTTTTACTCCACCAGTTTTTTACTCCATCAGTAGCTTTCACTAATTCGACTAAATAAAGATATATATAGCCACTAACCAAGAAACAACTTCATAAGATGACAGTCTGATAACATATTTATGGTATAGGATATGTTTTTTTAGAAAAATGTGCATTTTTCAGGTATAAATCACAGTTCTACATTGCAGCTGCAATCTGAAATAGCGTTGGAAGCAGCCGGAATAATTACAGAGACCGACGTCAATTACCAAAATACTCATCCTAAAACATTTCTGAAAAATACACAGCCTACAGCAATTGAAAGACAAAGATCTTGTGAATCCAGACAATATTTCAGATTTTCTAAGTGTTTTACAGGGAAGACACAATATGTAAATCTATTAGCTAACCACGATAGCAAAAGACACAACTTTTTTTCTCCACCATTTTTTTCCTGCATCAGTAGCTATCACTAATTCGACTAAATAAAGATATATATAGCCACTAACCAAGAAACAACTTCATAAGATGACAGTTTGATAACATATTTATGGTATAGGATATGTTTTTTTAGAAAAATTTGCATATTTCAGGTATAAATCACATTTCTACATTGCAGCTGCAATCTGAAATAGCGTTGGAAGCAGCCGGAATAATTACAGAGACCGACGTCAATTACCAAAATACTCATCCTAAAACATTTCTGAAAAATACACAGCCTACAGCAATCGAAAGACACAGATCTTGTGAATCCAGACAATATTTCAGATTTTCTAAGTGTTTTACAGCGAAAACACAATATATCGTTATATTAGCATACCACATGAGCTAACATCACACCAGTATTAAATCAAGGCAAAAGGGGCGATAACGTTATCGCCACCAAAATATATAAATTTTTTCACTAACCTTCTCAGAATTCTTCAGATGACAGTCCTGTAACATCATATTACACAATGCATATATAGTTTGTTCGAAAATGTGCATATTTAGCATCACAAATCGTGGTAATGCAATGTAATCTGTCAAAACATGGCATGCATTCTGGCCGGCGCCATCTTGGAAAGGCACCTAAGTTTACGATTATTTATCGATTAGATTGACAAAAGAAATACAGGTTGGACAGCTAATGAAAGATGCATTGGTTATTAATGCAACCGCTGATTTAGATTTTTAAAATTTACATTACTAGACATACATTGTGAGTTACAGCCAGACTAGTGCCGCAAAAAATGGCTGACAACTGCGTTTACATTTTTCCACATAAATACGGAATAAAATCATAAATAACTCTTACTTTTGGACGAGCTTCCATCAGTATCTTGGGCAATGTGTCCTTTGTCCAAAAGAATAGTTGCTTTGTTGTAAAACGACCTCCTCAACTTCGGAACTAGCAGCTAACGATAGCTACACGGCACACACATGCCCAAATCCTCAAACGCAATACTAAGGAAATTCAGAAAAATAGCAATATACTCGCATAAACTGATATAAATCGGTTTCAAATAACTTCGTTATGATGTTTCTAACACCTATATCGAATTAAATCACAGACGGATATATCTTTGATCAATAACGAGAGCTTTTGAGCATGCGATTCTGATGTCCTCCCTTGCGTCCTGGCGAGCTTCGAAAAGAAGGGACATCTCACTCCATTCCCTTTTAAAAACTCTGAGAAACACGTAGAGACACCATTCCACTTCTCATTGGTTACTGACATCCAGGGGAAGGCGGGTGCAGTTCATGTCAAGCCATAGGGCACACACAGAGTTTTAAACTGATCCGAGATCAGAGACTATTTTTCAGAGCTTCGCATGTCCTGTCATGAGTTTCGCTGTAGAAAGAGTTCTGGTTCACCCACAGACATAATTCAAACGGTTTTAGAAACTAGAGATTGTTTTCTATCCAATAGTAATAATAATATGCATATTGTACGAGCAAGAATTGAGTACGAGGCAGTTTAATTTGGAAATGTAAAAAAATAAATAATGCTAACAGCTCCCCCTATTGACAAAATGAATGAAGTAAACATTAAAATAATTGGCAATATCAAATAGTTTTGTGATGAATAAGCCATCTGATTCAATGAAAGAAGGAGTTGAACTTGTCTAGAAAGTTTTTTTCCCATCGTTCTTTAAATTATTGATCTTTATTTCATAACACAGTTTATTCTTCTTCTGTTGAGTTTAGTCACATAATGTCTCAATTTCCAGTAATAGACGTGCAGCCAGACTTATTAGCCACTCCTTTTGCCCCAACTCTTTCAACCCTACAGTTTTTCAATTCCTCATCAATCCATGGAGCCTTAACAGTTCTAACAGTCAGTTTCTTAACAGGTGCATGTTTATCAATAAATGGAAGAAGCAATTTCATAAATTCATCAAGTGCAGCATCTGGATGCTCCTCATTACACACATCAGACCAACACATACTTTTAACATCATCCACATAAGAGTCATGGCAAAATCTTTTGTATGGTCTCTTATACACAATTCTTGGCCCAGCTTTTGGAATTTTGGCTTTCCTGGATATAGCCACTGCATCCAATGGGTACAGATACAGCTTTAGAACAAAGTTCTACAGTATTAACATGTGGATGATCTTGTTCCTGTAGTGTTTTTAAACACCCTGGTAGGTTGATTAGCAACCTAAACCAGATTACAGACACTGGTTACAGTGAAAAGCTTCCTCTTGAGCAGACAGCTTAATGAAAACCAGTCAATATTCAGGTCCCCAAGAAAGTAGACATCTCTGTTTACATCACATACACTATCAAGCATTTCACACATATTATTTAGATACTGACTGTTAGCACTTGGTAGCCTATAGCAACCCCCCGAAAGAAAAGGCTTTAGACGTGCCAAGTGAACCTGCAACCACAACACTTCAATAACACTTGACATGAGATCTTCTCTAAGCATTACAGGGATATGGCTCTGAATATATACAGCAACACCTCACCCATAAGCATTTCTGTCTCTTCTACAGATGTTATATCCTTGTATTGTTACTGCTGAATCATCAAATAAATTATCTAAGTGAATCTCAAAATGGCTAATATATGAATATTATCTGATGTTAGCAAGTTATTGATTTCTTGAACCTTATTTCTAAGGCTACGTACATTAATATGGACAATTTTTAGCCCTTTCCTGAGTACAGTAGCTTATCTGAGATAGAGATAATACTGAAAAGAGCAAACAAAGCAAGATTAAAAAAATATGCATTCAGCAGTCCTTTAATCAATTGGTGTGTGTGTGTGTGTGTGTATGAAAGGGACAATTTTAGCTAGCCACTGGAGGCCAACAACATAACAAGATGCAACAATTCAAGTTTTTTCTATAAATGACGTTATGATTTGATGTGATTGGTGTAAAGTCAAATCCAAACTGGCTTCTCTTGACACTTTTTTTTCTGTGCTAGGACCATTCACAGTTGAGTTCCCTCAGTTTCGCTCAAAGCTGATTGGCTATTATTATAAAAAATGTTTATCATTAAGTGCTACGGGCGGCAAGAATGTCATGCTTTTTTTCACCAGACAGCATCAGATAGATGGGCTACATATACTGGAAAAGAGGGGCGCTGTTTCGTTCGCTCGAATGCTTTCTCCAGTGAGATACATTCAGCTTTTTGTGAATTGAAGGAAAATTATGAAACACAGAGAAACAAAAGATCAAATAAAAAATAAAATCAAGTTTATTTTATATAGCCCTTCTAACATCAGCTGATATCTCGAAGTGCTGTACAGAAACCCAGCCCAAAACCCCAAACAGCAAGCAATGCAGGTGTAGAAGCACGGTGGCTAGGAAAAACTCCCTAGAAAGGCCAAAACCTAGGAAGAAACCTAGAGAGGAACCAGGCTATGAGGGGTGGCCAGTCCTCTTCTGGCTGTGCCGAGTGGCGATTATAACAGAACATGGCCAAGATGTTCAAATGTTCATAAATGACCAGCATGGTCAAATAATAATAATCACAGTAGTTATTGAGGGTGCAACAAGTCAGCACCTCAGGAGTAAATGTCAGTTGGCTTTACATAGCCGATCATTAAGAGTACCTCTACCGCTCCTGCTGTCTCTAGAGAGTTGAAAACAGCAGGTCTGGGACAGGTAGCAAACCGGGGGAGAGGTCAGGGTTCCATAGCCGCAGGCAGAACAGAATCATCACAATAACAGGCAAAACCAGGGATTCATTCCAGTCCAATTTTATTGAGGATTCCTTTAATATATTGTTATTTCTGCATTTAGACACTAAGGCTTCAAGCCGTTCACGCATGTACAGATGTAGGATCTTAATATGAGCCAGTTTGCTACAGCAACAGGACATGTAAATTATAATGTGGATTATAATTAATGGACATTTTTTGTAGGGGTTGATACATTTTTAAGAGAAAATCAAGTCCGCCATTTCTAAGTGGAAATTACAAACTTCAGAAACCTTTTTTAACATCAAAAACACTACACGTTTTAAAGGATTCTACAACAGGGTGATCGAATTAAGTTCCTAAATCTAAAGACAATGCAGCTTTTAAGGCAATGTTTCCACTTTTGCTGAGATTGCATTGACGGTAAACGCTGCAGATGTCCGCTCAATCGGATATTACCTTTACGTCAAACGCACTATAACATGACTCTAACACCTTTTTGGATTGAATCGTGGCCTAAGCAAAGACCAATATGAACAGACAATACCTCAACTTCTATTTACTGCAATTGTACATAAGAGTCTAAATATTTAACAGTTCCATGTCAATCTTCATTATTATTTGTATTATTATTATTATTATTATTGTATACAGTATTAAAGTAATACATACAGTAAATGATCCTGGGGCTTAACATTATCTAATACATTGCATTTAATCAACACAATTGATCCGAAGTACAGCATAATCCAAGTGTGACTCATATGGGTTAGCACTGTCAAGATGTTCAATTGCACTTATTAAGTCATATTGAAACATTTCAGAATTTAGGTAACAAACTGAAAATGTCATTGCAGTTTCTATTTAATTGTGTAGTGCTAGTTGAAGGTTCTAGGCACAGTCATCAATTAGCAGCACTTCAATTGCATTCTCTTACTTCACAATTAAGCAATTGAAAGGGACAAAGGACCAACATACAAATGTTCAACATCTTCAACTTTTGTGATTTATAAAAACCCTCACGCCACATGAGTACAACGTAATCGTTTGTATATGGACATGATTCACTGTATGGAATGGAGCGCTCTAATAGGTTTACAAACTGCTGGAGATTGTCATACATTCTCATTGGTATCAGCACAACATGGCATGAGAGACAGGTTTAAGTCATTTTCATAATTTGAAAGGGACAAAACAGAGTAATGTTAAAATGCAAATTAATCCAGTATGATGCATCATTGCATTTATGGAGTTCCCAAAAATGTTGTGTTTTTTTTCTATTTAATTGATTTATCCCCAAAGATACATCCTCTGTCAGCTTGAAGTAATGGCACCTGGTATTACTTTGGCTCAAGAACCCAACTCCATTCAACAATGTCATGGGAGTACTTCAGTCACACAGACTTTCTTAAGCTTGATGTTGACTTGGGAGACACATCCAAACACAGATGCCGATGTAATAAAAAACAAGGTTCTTCCCCTCTTGAACTGTGAGGATCTATCAGTCATGCTTGAACTGTGCATTTCACTGTGAGGATCTATCAGTCTCGCTTGAACTGTGCATTTCACTGTGAGGATCTATCAGTCACGCTTGAACTGTGCATTTCACTGTGAGGATCTATCAGTCACGCTTGAACTGTGCATTTCACTGTGAGGATCTATCAGTCACGCTTGAACTGTGCATTTCACTGTGAGGATCTATCAGTCACGCTTGGAGATGTTTGATGGCAGGGCAGTGTCAGTGAAGAAGCATCAGGGTTAGGTGAAGTCACTAAACCCTGCCGTGCCGAAGAGTCCTTGGAGGATTGATTGGTCCACACTATTTCTGGGAAGATCCAAATTCTGTTGTACATGACACCGTCCAAATAGTCTATGAGCGACAAATTCACTCAAACCTTTTAAACAGAAAAATAATGGAAGCAGGCCAATATTGTATAACTTTGATAGCATAAGATTCTCTGTAAAAAAAATACAGCAATATTTCAAGCAATAATAAACTTAATTTGTATAAAAATAGATTACTTTAGATTCTTAGATATTTATAAACAAAAGAGTGACACGAGTAAAATAGTTCAGCCAAATGTCCATGTCTTCCACTTGTCTTCCACTCTCCAGAGAGAGAGAGAGAGAGACTAACTTCTTAGTCATTCGTGAATGATATACTGAGAGAGATAGAGAGAGAGAGACAGACTAACTTCTTAGTCATTGTGTGAATTATATACTGAGAGAGAGACTAATTCTTAGTCATTCGTGAATGATATTCTGAGAGAGAAAGAGAGACAGACTAACTTTTTAGTCATTGTGCGAATGATATACTGAGAGAGAGAGAGAGAGAGAGACTAACTTCTTAGTCATTGTGTGAATGATATACTGAGAGAGAGAGAGAGAGAGAGAGAGAGAGAGAGAACTTCTTAGTCATTGTGTGAATGATATACTGAGAGAGAGAGAGAGAGAGAGACTAACTTCTTAGTCATTGTGTGAATGATATACTGAGAGAGAGAGCGAGAGACTAACTTCTTAGTCATTGTGTGAATGATATACTGAGAGAGAGAGCGAGAGACTAACTTCTTAGTCATTGTGTGAATGATATACTGAGAGAGAGAGAGAGAGAGAGACTAACTTCTTAGTCAGTGTGTGAATGATATACTGAGAGAGAGAGAGAGAGAGACTAACTTCTTAGTCAGTGTGTGAATGATATACTGAGAGAGAGAGAGAGAGAGAGAGAGAGACTAACTTCTTAGTCATTGTGTGAATGATATACCGTGTCATGATTTGAGGGCAGCAGTGTACTCCACCGGTACTCAAGCATCTTAAACTGTTTCCCTCAGATCTCAATAGGGGTGCAGTAGTCCCAGCCAATTCCACATATGGGGCATTGAAAAGAACATACCATTTGAGAAATGCTCAAAGCGAAACCAAACCTTGGCCATCTGAAGTGCTTGGATAGGAATGAAGGATGTTTTCTAATGACTCAATAAATCATTTAGCATTCATTCTTGCTGAAGACGTGGAAAGGAATGTTAATGGCTCTTACCAGAGCTCTCAATCCTTGGCTTTATAATACTGCAGCTCAATGTCCTTAATGCTGCGGCATGCCCTGTGGAACATGTTACAGTCCCTTCAGATAGTATTCACACCCCTTTACTTTTTCCACATTTTGTTGTGTTACAGCCTGAATTTAAATGGATTAAATTGAGATTTTGTGTCACTGGTCTACACAAAATACCCCATAATGTCAAAGTGGAATTTTGTTTTTACAAATTAATAAAAAATAAAAAGCTAAAATGTCTTGAGTCTATAAGTATGAAACCCCTTTATTATAGCAAGCCTAAATAAGTTCAGGAGTAAAAATGTGCTTACCAAGTCACATAATAAGTTGCATGGACTCTATGATTAATAATCATGTTTAACATGATTTTTTAATAACTACCTCATCTCTGTACCCCACACATACAATTAACTGTAAGGTCCCTCAGTCGATCAGGGAATTTCAAACACAGATTCAACCACAATGACCAGGGGTGTTTTCCAATGTCTCATAAAGAGGGGAACCTACTGTACTGGTAGATGGGTTAACAACAAAAAAAGCAGACAGTGAATATACCTTTGACTATGGTGAAATTATTAATTACACTTTGGATGATGTATCAATACACCCAGTCACTATAAAGATACAAGCATCCTTTCTATTTCAGTTGCGGAGAGGAAGGAAACCGCTCAGGGATTTCACCATGAGGCCAATGTTGACCTTAAAACAGTTACAGAGTTGAATGGCTGTGATGGGGGAGAAAACCGAGGATGGATCAACAACATTGTACTTACTCCACAATACTAACCTAAATTACAGAATGAAAAGAAGGAAACCTGTACAGAATATTGCCTTAATGCAAACAAGATGAATGTTTTTGAACATTTTAATTAAAACTGCAAAAAATGTGGCAAAGAAATAAACTTTATGTTCTGAATACAAAAGCGATGTCCTGGAGTTTTTAATAAAAAAATTAAGGAATAGTGCTAAGCACAGGCAAATTCCTAGAAGAAAACCTGGTTCAGTCTGCTTTCCAACAGACACTGAGAGACAAATTCACCTTTCAGTAGAACAATAACCTAAAGCACAAGGCCAAATTAACACTGGAGTTTATGTTAACAAGATGACATGGACTGTTCCTGAGTGGCCTAGATCAGCTTGAAAATCCATGGCAAGACTTGAAACAACCAACTTGACAGAGCTTGAATTTTTTCAAGAATAATGTGGAAATATTGTACAATTAGATATTTCTGTATTTCATTTCCTCAACATGTTCACTTTGTCTTTATGGGGTATTGTGAGTAGATGGGTGAGAAAACAAATCTATATAATCCATTTTGAATTCCGGCTGTAACACAACACAATGGGTTAGGTTTTAGTGAAGACTAGTCCATGGAATTGTGAGGGTGAGGTAGCATGTGATCATTGTGTAAATATAGGCTACTTCAGTTCAAACAGAACAGACAGTTGCTGCAGTTTTATATTAATAAATTAATCAACAATACATTTATTTAAATTAATGAATTCATCTGAACATGTGGAAAGACATCAGATCACTAGGACTGAACGTAGCAATAAACGTTAGCCTATTTATAGATTTTGATTTCCAGAGAACGTTTGAGTAAAAATCAATATGACACTGAGTTGGAGTTGAGTATAAGTTGCAGATGATCATCTTGAGCCAAAACCATGAGTTCATTGCCTGACGATATCTGTCACTGTTGACTGCACCATCGCCATGTCTGACTGTTTGTGTTGTGGTTGTTGCCTAGCAATAGTGCCGCCCTGATTAATGTAAAAAGCCTTCAAAGGACTACACTGTCTTATCAGTTTTCTGTTTTTTACCATCATGACATTTAAGGATAATATTAAATATAATTTTTTACCTCTGGTTTTCAATTATGTTGGCACTGTGGAGAAGGGCTCGGAGTCTCTGAGAAATGAAAAAAATATTCAATTAGACATCTATGTAGGAATTAGAGTGGGATTGGTTAGCAGGGTTAATCCTCACATGTGGAGGCAGATGTAAGCTAGTTGTCTCTGACAGCTTAGTTGGGCACTACAATTGTTTGTTCAGTGTGTGTTCCCTCTTACCTTCTTCTCACTGAATAGTGTTGTGATGAGGAGAAGTCCGCCGCACATGGCTGCAATGATAAAGGCTGTCTGGTAGTAGGTGCTGGAATCGTAATGACCAGTTTTCCCATTCTGGAATTTCTTCTCTGAGCCTTCACTGGGCCTTTCTGAAATAGGAGCGTCATCCACATCTGTCTTCTCTGACAGGATATCTGAGGGATGATGGCATGGTATTTAAATGGCATGGTATTTAAGATTATTCTACATGGTGAAATGGTATTACACATCAACATGCATTACTTTATTGTTTCCTTAAAATTAATTAAAACAAGCATAATTTGGTAGTACCACATACTTACCAATACTTTCTTTAAAGTATCAGGTAAATATCAGGTACATACCAGAGAAAACAGCCAAATCTCTATGCAAGGGAATGTGTGTATTTTGAATCAGGAGGAGGACACATAAAGTAGTTCAAACAGGGTGCTATGCTACAGTATTTACCTGTGCTCAAGACTTCCTCATAGTATGTCCTAGTATGTTTTGACTCAGTCTTCCTGATTTGGCCCAGGACCTTTGTAGTGGTGTGTAGTTTGTCTGGCTCCTCCTCTGTCATCTTCCAATGTGGAGATGCTTCAGTCGTAGTGCTCCAAATCGGATGGTTCCAGTCATGTGAATATCTCTCTCTGCTTGGGTATGTTTTCGTAGTGTCCTCTAGTTGAGGGGTCTCTGTTGAAATGTCCAGTGACCTCTTGGCCAACACATAGGCAGTGCTCTCATCACTACTGAGGGTGATGCCCATCAACTTGTACAAGAAAGGGACAGGTGTGACCAGCTTGACCCCAGGGACAATAAAGAGATCGTGTGGTGAACCTGCTGCTCCTCTCCCTGCTGGTTTGTCTGCAGAAGCCTCCATCGCCCTTTCAGTCTGGGGGTAGTAAAAACCCTTGTCCTTGGATCCAACAGTCTCCATGAGAACTAGGCTGGGAGGGGAAGACATTAAAGGGTGGTCTGTGGCAGAAGGGGGGTTCGAGCCTGTTTTATAGAGTGCAGAGTCTGACTCAGTTCCAGTGGGTGGAGGTGGACGAGAATCCCAGTGTAACTCCCCCTCTCTGCCCTCTCCAAGTGAATGTCCATCGGGGACAGTCACCTGCAGCTCCCTAAGGGAGGGGGGTCCTATAGTACCAGGACTCCCTAGGAACACCCCAGGGTCAGCGCTGTGGGTACCCAATGGTGGGTGAGGAGGCCTGGGTTGCATGGTTGGGGGACTGGGAGAGGGTGGGCTGTGGGGGACTGCTCGATACACTGTGGGAGACCAGGGAGACATCAGGGGCCACCGGACCCACTGTTGGACATGCACACTGGTGTTCCGGTTCAGGTTCAGCTAGGGGCAGATGAGAGGAAGATGTAAGGGGTTTGGTTTTCATAAAATACTTTGCAGGTTTTACTACATAATTTCTTCCATCCGAGCCAAATGTCCTCATCTGCTTGCATGCTCCTCCCCTATATCAAGGTGTTTTGGTACTCCCTTTTGACCTACGCTTTTCAACACACTAACTATTACTATACCACAGGTCAGTATAATCAACCAATCTAACTGTCTATCCTGCTCTCTATCCACCATTCATAGCGACAATAGTGGTAGGTGGATTGTTTGTCCAGATCTGCAATAGGCTAACTAGCCATCGTACCACACATAAAAGCCTTCAAAGCTGCATATATTTTCTATATGAATCCACATTAACAAATAGGAATAGCTGATAGGCAGCGGAGAAGTCAGGTGCATCACTGCGCATGAAAGAACAGTGAAGACATGAGACACACAGCTCGAAAAGCTCCCCTATATATCTTGTTTAGGGACAATACAATTATCGTACCTAGACTAGCCTACAACACCACAATGCAAGGAATAATTGCATTATTGTTTTCAAATGAGTACAAAATTCTACTCTAGGCTGCGGTGAAAACATCATTTGAATAACAGCGCAGAAGCTGTGTGATTTGAATGTTTAATTCCATTTGGATTGGTTGTGAGTCTACTCTCCACAGTTTATACAGTCTAGAAAGGCACAGTAGCAGGCCAGTCTGGCTGTATTTCTACTTCTGATACTGAGATGGGGTGTCTGTTGCAGATCATCATTCTCCCAAGCCATCCTATAATAGGGACAGGGGAATATCTAGTCAGATGTACAACTGAATTCCTTCAACTGAAATGTGTCTTCTGCATTTAACCCAACCCCTCTGAATCAGAGAGGTGCGGGGGGGGGGGGGGGGGGGGGGGGGGGCTGCCTTAATCAAAATCCACATCTTTGGCACCCAGGGGGTAGAATGACAGATTTCTACCTTGTCAACTCGGAGATTCGATTCAGCAACCTTTCGCACCTAGAACCTAACACTTCAATATAGCCTAAATGTGTGTCATTTAACTTTTAAAATGTTTTGGCTTTTATATGTGGCATAAACACAGCCAGTCACAATGTTTTAATCTGATTAGGCTTCTTCAAAAGTCTCCTGTAAGCATACACACATTCGTCCCAAATATAATTCCAGCATCCTCAAAGTAAAGTACATGTCGGTTAAAAAATGTCACAACATCATGGGAAAGCATACAATCCACAGATGAAATAAATGATGATGAACTTCACAGGGTGGTGAAAGTGCACGCTGATGAGCTTGATGCTCTTTTCAATAAATATGGAGGGTCTTATTCTGGTGACATGATGATTGACTCTTGGCTGCCATTTGACAGATAAATATAATCTTACAGTTTAGTCCATAATAATCTCATTGTGTAGGCTATACCAGCACCGTATCTCTGAGCTATTGGCTAGAGCACACATGCCAGTACCAGAGTGGGTACATTCACTATACTGTACCTATTCAAAAAAAATTGGGACAAAACCATCAGTAGGCCTAGAGTTGAAAATGAGATGGAAACCCATTTAACTTGTATTTTGTATTCGTTGCACGGGAATTGAACTGCAGCAGGTATTTGTATGTGCACAACATATTTACTGAAGCACAGACTTTTATCCACAACAAGTTAATTTGATGGACACAAAACACTGATGGGAAAATGCACATATTGTTCTTATGCAGATTTGAGAATATTTGCATGACACTCTGTGGTCAACTGGATGGTAACCTAGCTACAGACACCCTAATCAACACAGTTGCAGTTCTGACATACGCTATTATGTTTGTTTAAAAAAAAATATTGCATACACCTGCGACCCAAACTGGCCATTGTTTTATTAGAAAAAATATGGCCTTCATAATGTCCACTTATGTACAAAGGATGCTGTATATAGCATTTTTTTAACATATTAAAATAAAAGAAGAGATACATAATATTTATCCAGCCTTTGCTGCTATGCTCGCAGATGCGCATAATGTGCTACGACCCCCTAAAAAGTACGTAATAACTCCAAATAACCAAAAAGTAGCTTGGTTGTTGTCAGTGGCGATTTCAGCATGTAAATCTTTGAGGGGAATTTATTTTTATTTTTATTAAGACGCATGCCAGCTATGCCACTACACAACAGTAAACACTTGCACTATAACAGTGACAAATGGTGCCCACAATCTGTTAGGGCATACATAAAGCTGTCCCAACAGCAGAGTATTCTTTTCAGCACCATGGAGTGAATCCTTACCACCGCTACACCTGACTATCAGAGGAGCCTTGTCTGGCAGCGAAACAGTTCATTCAGCCTCATTTACTGCCTTTTTAAAAAACATAGTTGATATGGCTGACTTGCTTAATAAACAAGTGTGGTTTCTACTGACAATTGACATGTACAAACTATGGCATATGGGAACAATGCGCTGCTAAGAGGCAATCCATAATTTCTATTAAGACATTAATGAGCAAGCCAAGACAGACGTAGTCAATAAAACTATTTGTTCAGCACTTTTGAAATGTACAGCGACAGAGCTCAGAACATGGGCCGTTCTTACAGTATTTTCACTGTACACCAAGCCAGAACCATAGGATAAATAAACGGGGCATATAAACAGACAATGAACGCTCTTACAATATTCGATGATGACATTTCTCTATACCAGGCTATGTGCACCACCAGCTCAGAACAGTAGGCTGAGTTATGAGAGGGAAAGGGACCAATTTATTAGCGTGAGGCACATGGGCTACTAACAGCTTACTACACAACATTGTCGTGTCTTTGGCATCATTAAACTGAAGACTGTTAGTTTATCAAATCAATTCTCTGTAATTATTATTACGTGATTAACTAATCAGGTAAATATAATTAACTAGGAAGTCTTGGCACCAAGGAAAATATTCAGATTACAAGGTTATAATTTTCCTAATATAACTTTCAGATATTTAATATCTGATCAATTAGTCTTCTAATTAATTAATTATTCTTTACCTCACGTTAGTTTCATTCCAAACGTCGTAAATTGTTGGTTATCTGCACGAACCCAGTCTTCACTATGAATCTACCATACATCTATTGTCTTAATAATTTATTTGCTAACTAACTAAATAATCACAGAAATGCACATACAAACAAACAAAGTAGATATGGTTACAAGGAAATGATAGGGGATGTGCCCTAGTGGGCTAAACCGGTATTACGGATTGGTGGACAAAAGGGAGGTGGGTGTAGACTGAGAAAGGCGGGAATTACGCAAATGAATCACTACACACTTGATAATCATATTCATTGAAATGCTAATCCTTTGCACATGAACGCTCACTCATTCGGGAATAATTGCAAACAATATATATATTTATGCTCAGTGTGTCGTCGTGATCTCTGTTGGGATCGTCCGTCTTTCTGTTGGAGAGTTTGTCCGTCCGCCCTCTCTCTCTCTCTCTTTCGTGGTTAGAATGGATAGTTCAGAGAAACATTCAGCAATGTTGCTATAGAATAGGTGTTTCGGCGGTTGTCGGCCTTCACATTCAATGGTATAGAATTCCTAGCTGCAGACTAGTAATTAGTATCAACGATTTGCTCTTATTCTGTCGGTATCGATAGTCTCAGAGTTTCAACAACCATTACAACCTTAGCTTATACTCAGGTTTATAGTTTCTCCTCAAACCTTAGCCCTCTCGTGGTAATCGAGGTAAGCTGGTCTCAAACCTTAGCCCTCTCGTGGTAATCGAGGTAAGCTGGTCTGAAGGGAATTCCTCCCTGTGGGGGTTATATTGATAACAGTAGAAAGGGTCTGTCCCATGACGCCAGATCAATATCTGTGCTCATGGGGCGGCCCAATGATTTAGTTAAAATTTAAAGGGAATTGGAGTTACCTTCATTAAACAGTTTAAAATCACATTACATAATTTCACAAATAGTTTCATCTTTACTCATTCATTTTATACAAAAATTAGATGCAAGCCTCACAACTGAGACTCTTGTATAAACGGAGTTATGGTAATGTGGCTGTATTATCTCTCATGAGTTTCACAAAATTGTACAAAACAGACCAGTTCATAGCTGGATTCTTCCACGACTGTGTACACCTTCTCCAAAACATGGAAATTGTTCAGTTCTCAAGTTCTGTGATTTGGAAGAGGTTCCTTTGTTCTCCTGTGAACCTTACTCCCTCTCTACTCTGGCCATGAGGAGAGAACTCCTCTAGGAATTTATGACCTGCCTAACAGAGCCTGGGTGTAGGGGGGAGAGAGAGAGGTGGTGAGAGAGAGAGGGGGATGGTGCAGAGAGAGGGGGATAGGGCTCGCTGTACCCAAAGAGGGCCACGTCATGACGACATACACTCAGTATTACTTTCTTTGCTACAGTATACATTTCTCCCTAAGACATTTTTGGTCTCACCATGAACAGGAAGGTGGCGAGGCGGTCCTTCTTGTGGGCAAATTTTGTCATCAAACTTTGTCATCAAAGTCTGCCATTCTCTGGATTGATGGTGCTTTCAAGACAACTGGGAACTCGAAGAAAGAAAAAAACAAGGTTGAATCATGACATCAGTGATCTTCATGTCAGAGCTCTAGAAAGAGGCCCGAGTTCCCGACTTGGAATTTTGAGTTCTTTGACCATTCAAAACGCATTTTCCCAGTCGGAGCTTGTTTCTTCCCAGTTGTCTTGATCTCACTGAAGTCTGAGATTTCCCAGTTCCGAGTTTCCAGATATTTTGAACGCGGCAGAAGTCATGCTGGATTGACAGAATGGCCAATGTATTCAGCCTTTTCTGGCCCATGGAGTTGCATGTGAATGTTTATCCTTTAAAGCTTGGAAAAGAGACCCTTAAACCAAGACTTGGACCACTCCACTGAATAGCAGGCTATTGATTGCTTTGCAACGCTTGCAGTTAGCCACTGATTCCTTCCAAACCACTCATTGTTGAATTTGCGATTTCCGACTTGTTGTGTAATGTTTATGTCCAGTGGCCGATGAGCACCGATACATTTTATCTATAATGTCTCTTCATATGACAAGGATTGAAAAGGATTTTCCAGTAGATTGTCGACATGATTCATGATGATGACTGCTTGTCTAGCATGCTAGCTAAGATTTTGAAAGTATGATGTTGACATGATCAGTCCAATCAAAGCTACGATAGATATAACGTGATTTGACATAATTTTATCTGTGGCCAATGACCTTGAGCCTTCTTGGATCGACACTTCTAATATAAATCTCTGGCAGCACCCAAGGGACTTGAATTGTTTTGCTCTCCCTGTAGATTTTGCAGTGACGTAGTGTCCCCATGATTGACAGAACACTGAGCCAATCACAGGGCAACTAGAGAACATTACCAACACCTACGCTCTGTATTTTCCGCTGGCTGCCCCACCACCACAGAAAGCACTGAGCTGGGCTGAAACACCTGCATTTTGGAGCTGCATAACTCAAAAAAGAAAAAAAGAGACAATGTTTGTAGGTGGCTTTATTAACTGAATTTTTTATTTATTTATTACATTGTTTGCAAACTGATATGCCTAAAAAAAGCATGAGCTGGCGCACACCCAGAGACAATTATTTAGTGTAAAGGTACTGACTAACTGTAAGCTATAAAACAAAGAGTGTCGCACACTCCGTATGTATAACCTCCCAGTAATTTACTGGGTGAAAAAACACCAATGTTTCGGCATCACTGTGCCTTCTTCAGGGTAATGCCATGAATGCTTGAACCAGGTTATGTAGACAAACAGTGCAATTAGTGCAACCAATGACAAAAGTGAGGGGTGTGTCATAATTGCTAGGTTGATCAGAATGAATTGAGCTAAACTGTTAAAAGACCCATAGCATATTGGATATATGCCATTAACATTAGCATAACATTAGCATCAACATACATTATTGTTTCATTTATTTTTACCTATATATTTAAATATTTTCGATTTCATTTAAAATGTTGTTACATGTAATATTTTGGTTAAACCATAATAATAATAAGCATCATCAACAGTGGGAACATAGTAGGTGCACTATGATAAGATGTAGAAAGAATACATTCATTTACAAGACCTGTTCACAGAAAATATAATTGGTCATAAGAAGGGCCTGAGATCAAAGTCAATATTCAGACCACTAGGGGTCAACGTTTTTAAAAAGGATATCCAGTAAACCTCCCTCTGTAGTAGTAGGATCTCCATGTTACCTCCTCTCCTTGGTAGAGCAACATACTCAATGCCTCTACATCTGAGGGAGGAGATGGGATGGTTAGTGTTGGATTTTGGGTCAACTTTGAACATTGCTAAACTACAGGACTGTTTTGCTTTGACTGGAACATGTTCCGGGATTCCTCCGATGGCATTGAGGAGTACAACACCCCAGTCACTGGCTTCATCAATAAGTGCATCGAGGACGTCGTCCACACAGTGACTGTACGTACATACGCCAACCAGAAGCCATGGATTACAGGCAACATTCGCACCGAGCTAAAGGGTAAAGCTGTCGCTTTCAAGGTGCGGGACTCTAACCCGGAAGCTTATAAGAAATCCTGCTATGCCCTCTGACGAACCATCAAACAGGCAAAGCGTCAATACAGGGCTAAGATTGAATAGTACTACACCGACTCTGACACTCAATTTAGGTGGCAGGGCTTGCAAACTATTACAGACTACAAAGGGAACCACAGCCACGAGCTGCCTAGTGACACGAGCCTACCAGACGAGCTAAATCACTTTTATGCTCGCTTCGAGGCAAGCAACATTGAGACATCATGCATGAGATCTTCAGCTGTTCCGGACGACTGTGGGAGTAAGACCTTTAAACAGGTCAACATTCACAAGACTGCGGGGCCAGACGGATTACCAGGACGTGTGCTCCGGGCATGTGTTGACCAACTGGCAGGTGTCTTCACTGACATTTTCAACATGCCCCTGATTGAATCTGTAATACCAACATGTTTCAAGCAGACCATCATAGTCCCTGTGCCTAAGAGCACAAAGACAACCTTCCTAAATGACTACAGACCTATAGCACTCACGTCCATAGCCATGAAGTGCTTTCAAAGGCTGGTAATGCCTCACATCAACAGCATTATCCCAAAAACCCTAGACCCACTACAATTTACATACCGCCCTAACAGATCCACAGATGATGCAATCTCTATTGCACTCCACACTGCCCTTTCCCACATGGACAAAAGGAACACCTACGTGAGAATGGTGTTCATTGACTACAGCTCAGCTGTAGTGTGTTGAACACACCATAGTACCCTCAAAGCTCATCACTAAGCTAAGGATCCTGGAACTAAACACCTCCCTCTGCAGCTGGATCCTGGACTTCCTGACGGGCCGCCCCCAGGTGGTGAGGGTAGGTAGCAACACATCTGCAACGCTGATCCTCAAAACTGGAGCCCCTCAGGGGTGCGTGCTCAGTCTCCTCTGTACTCCCTGTTCACCCACGACGGCATGGCCAGGCACGACTTCAGCACCACCATTAAGTTTGCAGACGACACAATCTGATCACCGACAACGATGAGACAGCCTATAGGGAGGAGGTCAGAGACCTGGCCGTGTGGTGCCAGAATAACAACCTATCCCTCAACGTAACCAAGACTAAGGTGATGATTGTGGACTACAGGAAAAGGAGGACCAAGCATGCCCCCATTCTCATCGAAGGGGCTGTAGTGGAGCAGGTTGAGGGCTTCAAGTTCCTTGCTGTCTACATCACCAACAAACTAGAATGGTGCAAACACACCAAGACAGTTGTCAAGAGGGCACGACAAAGCCTATTCCCCCTCAGGAAACTAAAAAGATTTGGCATGGGTCCTCAGATCCTCAAAAGGTTCTACAGCTGCAGCATTGAGAGCATCCTGACTGGTTGCATCACTGCCTGGAATGGCAACTGCTCGGACTCCGACCGCAGTGTGGTAGTGTGTACGGCCCAATACATCACTGGGGCTAAACTGGGGCTAAACTGCCTGCCATCCAGGACCTCTACACCAGGTGGTGTCAGAGGAAGGCCCTAAAAATTGTCAAAGACCCCAGCCTCCCCAATCATAGACTGTTCTCTCTACTACCACATGGCAGGTGGTACTGGAGTGCCAAGTCTAGGACAAAAAGGCTTCTCAACAGTTTTTACCCCCAAGCCATAAGGCTCCTGAACAGGTAATCAAATGGCTACCTGGACAATTTGCATTGTGCCCCCCCCCCAACCAACCCTTCTTTTACATTGCTGCTACTCTCTGTTTATCATATATGCATAGTCACTTTAATTATACATTCATGTACATACTACCTCAATTAGCCCGACTTTGGGGTAGAGGTCAGGTTAGATGAAGTGAGGAAGAACAGATATTACTAAGGTTCTGTCTAGCAACAGGGATGCATTGGCTGTTCAGTTGTGGAGAAGGAGACTCAGACTAGGAGAAAGGGTTAAATATCAGTGCTTTTGTGAAATGCTGTTTGTCTGAATACAGCCGTATCGACACTTAGGGAAGAATTAAACTTGGTTAAGCTTCTCTAGTGTGTGTGAGTTATTTACTCTGAAAATTAGAACCTAACATTAGCTTCAACAAAGTAAGCTGCTACTGGATAGTCAGTATTCTTAGACCTGACTGAGCTGCGGTATTCAGCTATGCGTTGTTTTAATTGTCTTTTCGTTTGTCCCACGTAGGCTTTCCCACATGTAAAGGATATGAGATAAATTACTCCCTTTGTCTTGCATGAGATGTTACCCCTAAAAGGGAGTTTTCGAACTGTATGTGGGTGTCTGAAGAAGGATGTTTTTATAGTGTTATTGCACTGTGCGCATGATCAACATTTGTAGTTCCCATTCGGAATAGGTGTCAAGAGTGTCTGAGTGGGCTCAGGGGGCAGGTCAGATCTCACCAAGTTAACCCCAATATTGCGACCCCGCTTATAGACCAGCAGTGGGGGCTCCTTGAAGAGGTTTGCAATTTTTTTGTCTGATTGCAGAATATGCCAGTGCTTTTTCAGGATTGCTTTCATGTTCTCCGAACACTTGGTGCAAAACACTGTTGCGTTGTTTTTCTTCTTTGGTTGAGTTTTTAGCAATTCCTCTCTTGGTTTTTGAGATATTTTCATCATTGCAGCATCAAGAGTTTGGTCCTTGTAGTCTCTCATTTTGAATTTATCTGTCATTTTCTTAGCATTGCTGTCAAAATCTGTCTGGTGGCCACAGATCTGTTTTACCCCGCATAACTGGCTATATGGTAGACCATTCCTGAGGGGAAGGGGATGCATACTATCCGCACGTAGCAGGGTATTGCGGTCTGTGGGCTTCGTGTATAAGTATGTATGTAATGCATCATTCTCTTTGATGATCCATAAGTCCAGGTATTTACATTTTCTCTCATCAGTCTGAGTTTGAAGGTAGGCCTTGAAATACATCCACAGGTACACCTCCAATTTACTCAAATGATGTCAATTAGCCTATCAGAAGCTTCTAAAGCCATGACATCATTTTCTGGGATTTTCCAAGCTGTTTAAAGGCACAGTCAACTTAGTGTATGTAAACTTCTGACCCACTGGAATTGTGATACAATGAATTATAAGTGAAATAATCTGTCTGTACACAATTGATGGAAAAATGACCCTTGTCATGCACAAAGTAGATGTCCTAACCGACTTGCCAAAACTATAGGTTGTTAACAAGAAATTTGTGGAGTGGCTGAAAAACGATTTTTAATGACTCCAACCTAAGTGTATGTAAACTTCCGACTTCAACTGAATGTGTTATTTCATAGTTGTGATGTCTTCACTATTATTCTACAATGTAGAAAATAGTAAAAATAAAGAAAAACCCTGCAATAAGTAGGTTTTTCAAAACTTTTGACTGATACTATATATATATATATATATAAACACATTTTGCTGAACAAGTGGGGCTCAAAACAAGTAGGGCTCTGTCCCACTTGCCCTGAATGACGGGTCGCCACTTTATTTAGATTTTTTTGGAATGCATGGATCACCAATGCGGTTGAATGCAGCATTGCTGTGTGGCCACTCAAAATGTCTTGTAGTTGAGTAGCCAGCCTAGGCTACTGCACAAATGTTGCTGTGCTTCTTCATCTGCATTGCTTGCTGTTTGGAGTTTTAGGCTGTGTTGCTGTATAGCACTTTGTGACATCTGCTGATGTAAAAAGGGCTTTATAAATACATTGATAGATTGATTGATTGTAATAGGTCTACATGTTTCTCCCTTGCATGGTGTTGTAGGTTTTGTTTTTTGGTTGTTCAAAGTCATGCTTAAAAAACGAAAAAGGTGGGAAAAAGTTTTTGCCTGCTATCGGTCCGATTTTTCAGGGAGTGCTGCAGCACCGTTAGCACCCCTTGGAGGAGGGGGTTGTGTGTGTGTGTGGCAATTCCATTTGGCGTGCAGCACATTGGCAGCACTTGCTGTGACTTGGAGTGCAGCGCATCGTGGGCTGTATGGAAACGTGTCTAATTGAATTGACAACCCAAATCATTGGGCGGCCAGATAGAGATGTGTCATGGGCCGGATTCGGCCCACAGGCCTTGTGTTTGACACATGTAATCTAAAGAATAAGCTACAGACTATACAGACTATCCAGAACAAGATTGTAAGAATTGGTATTTAAGTCCCCTCATACTCCTCTGGAGGTTGAGCATTGTAAGGAGCATGTACTTTGTCCATATACTTTGTCTTTTTACTGACAAATAAAATGTATCAATCAATACAAACTTCGCAGCAGCCATTTGTTGAAAGGAAAGAGACATCTGTACCAGAACACCAAAACGTTTAATGACATTTGGAGATTGTCAAGCCAAGCCTTTAATACTGGGTAGACATTCAAGGTAGGTAAGGATGTATTTTCTGTTTGTCGAGATTGACATAGTCTATTTATTGTGATGTTGAAAACGCAAACCATGAAATGGAAGTGCTCAAAGTCAGTATTCTTTGTTTATTGGTTGTGTGGTGCATTTGCACATTTGAACATGTTGGTCTAAAATTTGTTGCATATATTTTATACATGAATAAATATGGCATCGAAATTGTGAAAATTGAATTTCCCCCCAACTCGTCATTGTCTGCAGCCGGTTCTGATTGTAATGTATGCCTAAAGAAACAAACAGGGAGCGTGAGCTCGTCTGTGGTGATCGGTGAACCCTCAACTTTCTGGCCTGTAGCTCTGCTTGGCATCGACTGTGCCACAAAAGTGGCAAAGTCGATATACACGTTTATAAACATATGGTCGCTTTAGTTATTCTTATTTGTGGTGGTAAACGTTATTTAGAGTTAATTCTATGAGGGGGGAGGGTGGGCAATTTTATTTACAGTACAAGGGGAAGGTCATGTGAAAATATGTTTTATGTTGGGGAGGGGGGTGCATTTTTTGTGGGGACACCTTGAACTGTCTCTAACATGGTTATGATAAATAGGTCTAGGAGAATAGTCTGAAAACAGCTTGGAGTAATCATGTGTGGAAAAAATGTTTGGTTCCTAAACAGCAAAGTAAACACGTACACACAATCTCTAAATCATTGCTGGGAGCTTTGCTGGCTTTTGAAAAGGAAGCATTGTTTAGATGCGTGTTTCCCAGATTTTCTGTTGATACTTTAGGCCTTGACTGGTTTTTATATGGGCCATAATGTTATATTCTCCTCATAACTTTTAAGCCAGCACTTCCAAATGAAAGTTGATCCTTTCAGCCTATGCACATAAAATGTTCCACTACGGGGGACAAACAGCAATAACAATCAATAAAATATGTGGTAGTTATGGGAGACAGTATTAATTCACAATGACTTCAACTGTCTCTTAGAATAGATATTAATGGATAGTATAATTCATCTCACTCTACCTTTGGTTGGGGTGGGGAGGACAGTGGCGGATTCTGGGTAATCCTCAGCGTACTCTTCCTCACAGTTCCAGTCGACAGGCCCGTTGCTCTTGGTCATCAGGGTCATGTACATCTCAATGACCCCGCGGGCTTTCCTCAGAGCCTCTCTGGGCGAGGTGCTGTGCACCCTCACAAACTTCACTGGGTTGTCCTGTGACAGAGACAAGATAGAGGGAGAGTGGTGATGGGATGGGTCACATTCTCTACAAACAATTCAAAACATCCTGAAATACTTTCAAGTTGTTTTTAATGGCACTCAGTTAATGCCTCATACCTAATGAATGTTTCATCAACTCTAACTATGAACACTCAGATCTTGTGAAGGGAGTTGCAAGAGGAGCAGGCTATTCTAAATAATTATTAGAAACAAAATGAAAGTGTCTATTTCCAACGCCACTTCATTGGCTATTGGCCACCTTGGCTTAAGTCTTCAGTATTTCATAGTTTAAAAGGGTTTTGTGAAGCACTCTAAAACAAATTTGTTGAAAGAAAATCAACTGACAAATTATAATCAATCACTCTGATTGGGTCGAGTAATTTGATTTGTATAGGAGTTAATTTAATATTTGATACTGGATAAGACTACAGCCATTCACAAAACAGACACATTTAGCCAGCCCAAACTTCACAGTGTAGATGTTGGACAAGCATTCCCTTATGAGACAGGGGTCACTTGAAGAGGGACCATTGTCTGATACCATCATCACAGGGTACCCAGAGACATACCGGGGGACCAGTCTCATGTCTGACCTTAATCTAACACTAATCTAATATAGACACAAGATGATTTGCCCAGACTTACTGGCATTCTGAAGTGTGCATGCTTATGCTGTCTCCTGGGCCCTGCTATCTCCCCAAGCCAACTTAATAGAGATCACATTTTTTTCCCATGCTGTTAAAACTATTCTATTAACCCTGCCATATCAGGGGCCACAATCTCATTGAAGAATGAATTCAATGCTAAATTGAATATTGGTGACTGTTCCTCTGTACTCTGTAAATTGAATTGATTTGAGGTCTGAGGAAGCTGGATTGATTGATTGATTGCATTTTATCCCTACTTTATCTATTTGATCTATCTAACCACCATGATCACTGAACAGCTTAAAATGTTTAGAGAACATAATATATATAATATTATATATAATATAAGGAGCCATATTGTAATAAAGAAATGTGTTTAGAGTTACCATGTCCTATTGGAATTTAAGATAAACATTATTAACATCACTGCATACTACTATGCCTTTTCAAATAGTCCAATTTAATAAGGCTGCACTTCATGCACCAACCACCCAAGCACTATTTCACTTTGTTTACTTCTGAGAAATAATTATGCTGCCATCAATAAAAGTTGAAGTCTGGCACAATCCAACAGACCTTTGGAAGAGATTTAGCTAAGCCTATTCCCAGACTAGAGTAGCAATGCTCATAAGTAAGTAGCACGCACCTCAATCTCCTCGTTGATTTCAGGTATGCAGTTGTGGGAGTAAAGGTTGTATATGACCTTCTTCAGGGATTTGACATAGCGTCCGTTGTCCGACTTCATGACATAATTGAAGTTTGTGTTCAGAAGCTCCAGGATTTGTGGAAAGGCTGCTTTCACATAACAGACTTCACTCTGTGGTTCAAAGGAGAAAGAAACCTATCGTCACTGCATTTATTAACACCGATTTCCATTGAGGTTTGAACCTCCTTTCCAAAGCAGACCTGGAAAGTCACTCATGACTCAACAGTCATTTCCACTTAGCCATAGTGACTTTGCTTCCTGTGTATAACTAGACTTAATTGGAGGTGCAGGAAAAGTTAGTTACATAACAACAGGTCCTTGTGGTAGTTATTGGCACAACCTTTAAACAGACCTTCAACATTTCAGAGACCTTGATGGCCCTTTCCTGCAGTCAAATGACCTACTGGCCGCATGGGTGGAATGTTATCAATATTTTTCACAATGTCATAAATCTTCAACCTTAAAAAAATGTAAACACCGGTGTTTCTATGTCAAACAGTTTTGTTATATTTCAGTCTTCTTTCATGTATATAAAGTATAATATTGGGATGCAAACTCAAAATACATTTCAACTCTATATCTGACATGGTACAGGGGTCATCTTTTTTTAAGCCCATAACCATGTGTGTGAGGTGTAAACTTTTGTTTCAAAGTACATTTGTTTAAGACTACCAAGAAACACTCTGTATGACCCTGATTTAGCCCACTGCAGTAAACAGTTTACCTGTAAACCATTTCCTGATCGGTGTCAAGTTAAACTGGGGGGGGACTTGACTCCGTACTGCCACACAGCTCTCTCTCTTTATCTATCTACTGTAACTTGGCACAGTTCAGAGGTATTTTCAAAACATTCCCTTCCAGGGGATGAACAACCTGGCTCGTTCATGGCATTATACTTTTCTTCTAAATATAATTCAATTTTTGCGTAAAGGCTGGATGGAACAAAAGATGTGATGAACTTGGACCTGTAATGTTAGAAGTGAGAGCATTAGTTTGAATCAGTATGCCAGCCTGGCACATCTTGAAAGAACAAGGCTATCTTGACAGTGACTGGTTGTGATGTTGTGTATATCTATGGTATAATATCCTTTATGTGCACGCATCAAACTCATTTTGTTGTGAAAGATGTAATTACAGTGTAGTAGGAAGGAAATACTCACCAAACTCTGGAGCTCAGTAAATGCATAGGTTATTGAACAGCCATTCTCCAACTGATTGTCAATCTGCGAGGTAAACAAAGATACAAACAGTGAAATGTAAAACAGAAGTGTGGAATTCAGTAGTCAGGCAGCCATACAGAATTCACGTCTGCCACATTTTGTTCTCATTAGTTATGTGTGTGGGTCACAGAAGGAAAAATCCTACATTTAGATAATACATTAACTAACTTGGGAGAAAACCTTTCATTAACATCAATATGTTCAGGCATGAGTTATATGACAGTTTGAGTGATTGAAAGCAACTATATCTCAAGTTGATTTTTAGTTTATGGAATCTATTGATATCACTGCATGATTTAGTGTGGTATGAGGTGTCCTCACCAGGCGATTGAGGTTGAGGAGGTGACCCTTTGTCACAGAGTGTCGACATGGACCAGGGACGCCAGCCCACGCCAAAGGGAAGCAGAGGAGGACGACGAAGCACAAATGCCTAGCCTGAAATGAACAAAACAGTATTATTACATAACTACTACCACTACTACTACTACTACATAGTACTACAACAATAACTTATTTTTCCACTACAACTACTGCTCAGGGATCTACAAGTCAAAGTTTAGTTGTTCACACTGAACCATATGTTCCCATGAAGAAGAGCAAAGACATGAATCGGGCTCAATAATGTTCAATAATGAGTTGCAAAATGTTAGGCACAATAGTGCCTTTAATCCACACATGATAACTAAATGACATATTAAGTATTAAGTATATACAGCACCACTTTAAAAATCATAAGAAGTACATTTAACAAAATAAAAACTAATCTTTAAAAAGTAGTGCACTGGGCCTTTACTACAACATACCCCAGCTTCCCCGCCCCCACCACACACACACTTCCTGTGGCTATACAAGTTTGCGTTTCCTGCAACTACAGGAGGATCGAATTACTATACGGCATTTGTATTTTATGGTTATTCTCTCCAAAATCATGACCAGATGGAACCTGTGGGCTTATTTATTTTCCTTTCTTTCACAGCAAAAGCGGCATATGTAATTGATGAAGATTGATATGTTTCGCAACAGTATAAAATGTTATATGGATTAAGGCCATAATAATAAAATTTAAAAAATATTGAATTAACATGTGTTCATCAGAAGATGTTGCCTCCATAGATTCCGTCATGGCCCTAACCATACACCAGAGAACACTTCATTTCAAGACATACTCAGACATCAGCCACTGGTCACATTCATCCCATCTTTGAAACAGAACAGAAAAAAATCATCATGTGAATAAAATGTTAATGTACACATTGGCTAGCACCGTGGAGGCCAAAAACAACAGTTGTTGATGGGTGTTGTTCTAATGAAACACTCCAACAGCACTCAAGTATTTTTATTTCAATTAACTCAACTCATATAAACACCCTGCTTCCAATATCCCAACAATATGAGCACAGTAGTTATTTGTTTAATATGAAGACCGTTTGTGACCCACTGTATGAAACAGGACTTTAGTTTAAAAAAAGTATGTTACAATGACAGCTTTAAAATGAATGAGTTATGCATTTTCATGAAAAAATCTAATGCAATAATGAAATCTAACATGATTAATGGAATAATAAAATAATCTTGAAGCTGTTTCCTGTAGAGAGGAATTCCAAGACTTGCCTTTCTGAGAAAACAGCCTCCTATCAAACAATTATAAAAGATAATTCTATTAGTAGCGTCCGTTAATGTGGAAGAAATGTTCAACTTTTAAATTGAATCCCTCTCAAATTCATAGACAGAGATATGGATCCAAGGAATGACCACGCATGATATCAACTCTATAGTTTTAAGTACATGTTTTGAGGCTATACAGTGTTTGTTTACATGTATTTTGTTTACGAACAAGATTCTATTTTGGGTTCTGATGGGGTACAACAGCTAAACTAAGCTCATGTGGCATTTATAAGTTACAGTGCCTTCAGAAAGTATGCATACCTCTTGACCTATTCCACATGTTGTGTAACAGCCTGAATTCAAAATGGATTAAACATATTTTTTGCTCACCTATCTACACAAAATACCCCATATTGTCAAAATGGAAACGTATTGAAAATGAAATACAGAAATATCTAATTTACATAAGTATTCAAACCCCTGAGTCAATACATGTTAGAATCACCTTTGGCATTGAAAACAGCTGAGTCTTTCTGGTTCAGTCTAAGAGCTTTGTACACCTGGATTGTACAATATTTGCACATTATACTTAAAAACATTCTTCAAGCTCTGTCAAGTTGGTTGTTGACCATTTTCAAGTCTTGCTACAGATTTTCAAACTGATTTAAAACCTCTTGGAAATAGGGGGCGCCCTTTTCACTTTTGGATAAAATGGTGCCCAAATTAAACGGCCTCGTACTCTGTCCTAGATCATATGATATGCATATTATTATTACTATTGGATAGAACACACTCTGAAGTTTTTAATACTGTTTGAATTATATCTTTGAGTAAAACAGAACTCATTTGGCAGGCAAACTTCCAAACAGGAAGTGAAAATTCTGAAATGGGTCTCTGTGAAAGGCATCGCCTATTCAATTGCCTTGTATTTATGGATCTGTATGCACTTCATACGCCTTCCACTAGATGTCAACAGGCAGTAGAATGTGGAATGAAGTGTCTAGCCTTATGTGGGACCGAATGAGAGCCTTTGGAGTGTCAGGTCAGCCATATTGGCAGTATTTGGCTACGCACTTGGGTATATCATATCTTTGTCTGCAAATCGTTAGATAGACACGAAGAAATGCTCCGTCTGGGACGTTATTGGATATATATGAGAAAAACATCCTGCATTTTGATTCTCAACTGAGTTTGACCAGTTTATTCGACTTTTATTATCACATTTAGAAGTTTTCGTTCAATGCGTCAAATCTTCATGGACACGTGAGCTACACATGCTAGCCAAAGTTGCTAATTCGACAGAAGAAATGGACATTCTAAAACAAAAACAACGATTTATTGTGGAACTAGGATTCCTGGCACTGCATTCTGATGAAAGTTCATCAAAGGTAAGGGAATATTTATGATGTTATTTTGTATTTTTGTTGACTCTGTTGACTCCAACATGGCGGAGAATGGCTGAGCACTGTCTCAGATTATTGCATGCTGTGCTTTTTACTAAAGTAATTTTTTTAAATCTAACACAGCGGTTGCATTAAGAACCAGTGTATCTTTAATTATATGTACAACATGTATTTTTATCAAAGTTTATGATGAGTTTTTCTGTTAGATTACGTGGCTCTCTAAAATTTCTCCGTATATTATGGAGCCATTTCTGACCATGGCGCCAATGTAAAACCACGATTTGTAGCTATAAATATGCACATTTTCGAACAAAACAAAATGTATTGTATAACATGATGTCATAAGACTGTCATCTGATGAAGTTGTTCAAAGGTTAGTGATTAATTGTATCTCTATTTGTGGGTTTTGTGAAAGCTATCTTTTCTGTGAAAAAATGGCGGTGTGTTTTTGGATATTGTGGTGAGCTAACATAAATATATGTTGTGTTTTCGCTGTAAAACATTTTAAAAATCGGACATGTTGGCTGTATTCACAAGATGTTTATCTTTAATTATGTGTAGAACATGTATTTTTCATAAATGTTTTATGATGAGTATTTCTGTATTTCACGTTGCTCTCTGTAATTATTCTGTCTGTTTTGGAGCCATTTCTGACCATGGCGCCAATGTAAAACCACGATTTGTAGCTATAAATATGCACATTTTCGAACAAAACATAAATGTATTGTATAACATGATGTCATAAGACTGTCATCTGATGAAGTTGTTCAAAGGTTAGTGATTAATTTTATCTCTATTTGTGGGTTTTGTGAAAGCTATCTTTGCGGTGAAAAGATGGCGTTGTGTTTTGGGCTATTGTGGTGAGCTAACATAAATATATGTTGTGTTTTTGCTGTAAAACATTTTAAAAATCGGACATGTTGGCTGGATTCACAAGATGTTTATCTTTCATTTGCTGTATTGGACTTGTGATTTCATGAAATTATATTATATTATATCCCTGTGGCGCTAGGCTAGGCTATGCTAGTCAGCGTTTCTAATGAGAATGATCCCAGATCCGGGATGGGTAGTCCAGAAACTCAATCATCAAGTTTGCAGTCGACACAACCATAGTAGGCTTACCAACAATGATGAGACAGCCTACAGGGAGGAGGTGAGGGCCCTGGTGGAGTGGTGCCAGGAAAATAACCTCTCCCTCAACGTCAACAAAACGAAGTAGCTGAACGTGGACTTCAGGAAAAGGCAGAGGGAACACACCCCTATCCACACTGACTGGACCGCAGTGGGTGGAAAGGTGGAAAGCTTCACGTTCCTTGGCGTAAACATCACTGACGATCTATCTCAAGGCCATCAGACTGTAAAATAGCCACCACTAGCCAGCTACCACCCGGTCACTCAATCCTGCACTGTAGAGGCTGCTGCCCTATATACATAGACATATACACATCCTAGACATTGCACATCCTAATATTTATATATTTTTTTATTCCATTATTTTACTTTTAGATTTGTGTGTATTGTTGTGAATTGTTAGATATTACTGCACTGTTGGGGCTAGGAACACAAGCATTTCGCTACACCCACAATAACATCTGCTACATATGTGTATGTGACAAAAACAATTTCATTTGATTTGAAACTCTGTAACTGTTTTAAAGTCAACATTTGCCTCATGGTGAAATCCCTGAACGGTTTCCTTCCTCTCCGGCAACTGAGTTAGGAAGGACGCCTATTCCCCCCCTATTCCCCCTCAGGAAACTACAAAGATATGGCATGGGTCCTGAGATCCTCAAAAGGTTCTACAGCTGCAACATCGAGAGCATCCTGACCGGTTGCATCACTACCTGGTACGGCAATTGCTCGGCCTCCGACCGCAAGGCACTTCAGAGGGTAGTGCGTACGGCCCAGTACATCACTGGGGCAAAGCTGCCTGCCATCCAGGACCTCTACACCAGGTGGTGTCAGAGGAAGGCCCTAAAAATTGTCAAAGACCCCAGCCACCCCAGTCCTGGACTATTCTCTCTACTACCTCATGGCAAGCGGTACTGGAGTGCCAAGTCTAGGACAAAAAGACTTCTCAACAGTTTTTACCCCCAAGCCATAAGACTCCTGAACAGGTAATCAAATGGCTACCTGGACTATTTGTATTGTGCCCCTCCCCAACCAAACCCTCTTTTACGCTGCTGCTACTCTCTGTTTATCATATATGCATAGTCACTTTAACTATACATTCATGTACATACTACCTCAATTAGCCTGACCAACCAGTGCTCCCGCACATTGGCTAACCGGGCTATCTGCATTGTGTCCCACCACCCGCCAACCCCTCTTTTTACGCTACTGCTACTCTCTGTTCATCATATATGCATAGTCACTTTAACCATACCTACATGTACATACTACCTCAATAAGCCTGACTAACCGGTGTCTGTATATAGCCTTGCTACTGTTATTTTCAAATGTCTTTTTACTGTTGTTTTATTTCTTTACTTACCTACACACACACACACACACACACACGCACACTTTTTTTTCACACTATTGGTTAGAGCCTGAGGTAAGCATTTCACTGTAAGGTCTACACCTGTTGTATTCGGCGCACGTGACAAATACACTTTGATTTGATTGGGTGTATTGATACAACAACCAAAGTGTAATTAATAACTCCACCATGCTCAAAGGGATATTCAATGTCTACCAATTGGTGCCCTTCTTTGCGAGGCAATGGAAAATCTCCCTGGTCTTTGTGGTTGAATCTGTTATTGAAATTCACTGCTCGACTGAGGGACCTTACAGATAATTGTATGTGTGGGGTACAGAGGTGATGTAGTCATTTAAAAATTACGTTAAACACTATTATTGCACACAGAGTGAGTCCGTATTTAAGCTTGCCATAATAAAAGGTTGAATACTTACTGACTCAAGACATTACACGTTTTACTAATTCGTAAACATTTCTAAAAACAGAATTCCACTGAAATTATAGGATATTGTTTGAAGGCCAGTGACACAAAATCTAAATGTAATCCATTTCAAATTCAGGCTGTAACACAACAAAATGAAGAACAACTCAAGGGGTGTGACTAATTTCTGAAGACACTGTATATTCTTCAGGAATCAATAGGTATATATGCTTCTACACCTGCATTGCTTGCTGTTTGGGGTTTTAGGCTGGGTGTCTGTACAGCACTTCGAGATATTAGCTGATGTACGAAGGGCTATATAAAATAAACTTGATTTGATTTGATTTGTATATATCATTAATTTATGAGTAGAACAATGTATGTAGCAACTGCTGATTTCTCTTTTAAAGTTTGGGGGCATTTTCTGACATTTGCGACAAAAGCACTGTTTGAGGGAGTGGATCCTATTTTGAACACAGAATATTTTGAATCATAGGACAGCACCTATGTATCATCCAAGCTTATTTTAATCCGTTTTACAAAAAAAGGACGATACAATCATTCATCATTTCTTCAATTTGCTATCGTACCCAGATTCTAACAGAATAGTTAAAAATTTTGCATTCGAAAATGTGACTGCCTCAACTGCGTACATGACACCCTTCTATTGGGGTTACCGCTGTTGCATGTTGCAGAATACCCTGTGTCTGAGCAGTTTGAGCCAGATTCCATACCACAGCGCCAGGGAATTCCACCCAATAGCACAGGAAGGGAAAGAAGGAAAATAAGTAAAGAAGGAGATTATTCAGTCTATCATAATGCTTATCAATCATCTTCTCTGTGAAAACGTTAGCAAAAAATGCTTTACTTTTAAGGATTCAGACATAATTCACATCTTCAGTCATAGTAACAGACACCAGATTGTGGCAAATTGTTGAACTTTTCATGCGAATCATTGATCCCATAGATGTAGACATGCCATTGGAATGATCATATTCGTGTCTGGTATCTGAAATAGGACACCTTTAGTATCAGCAGGCCCTACATACCAACTAGCTCTCATAGTCTCACGTCAAAATTAGACGTTCATTTTCTCAAATGTAACATTTCGAAGTTTTTGCAAAAGTCAAATGTTGAAGTGTTTAAGGTTAAGTTAAGGCATTAAAATCTCAAAAACAACTTTCTATCACTGGGGTGGAACTTGAAACTTCTATATATTTTCCACTTCACAATAACAGCAGAAATTTGACGAACTGACTTTTTGGAAAGGTGGCATCTATGATGGTGCCACGTTGAAAGTTACTGAGCTTTTCAATAAGGCCAATCTACTGCTAATGTTTGTCTATGGAGATCGCATGGCTGTGTGCTCGATTTTATACATCTGTCAGCAACGGGTGTGGCTGAAATAGCCAAATCAACTCATTTTAAGGGATGTCCACATACTTTTGTATATATAGTGTATTTAACCGCTCATTGTTGTCACTAAACAGTCTCCATATCTACACTGAACAAAAATATAAACGCAACATGTAAAGTGTTTGTCCCATGTTTCAAGAGCTGAAATAAAATATCCCATATATATTTCCATTCACTTTATTTGTTCTATACACATAAAAAGCTTATATCTCTCAAATTGTGTCCACAAATTTGTTTACATCCCTGTTAGTGAGCATTTCTTATTTGCCAAGATAATACATCGACTTGACAGATGTGGCATATCAAGAAGATAATTAAACAGCATGATCATTACACAGGTGCATTTTGCCAATAAAAGGCCACTCTAAAATGTTCCATTTTGTTACACAATACAATGCCACAGATGTCTCAAGTTTTGAGAGAGTGTGCAATTGGCATGCTGACTGCAGGAATGTCCACCAAAGCTGTTGACAGAGAATTGGCAGTACGTCCAAGCGGCCTCACAACCGCAGACCACGTGTGTGGCATTGGGGGAGCAAGTGGTTTGCTGATGTCGTGAACAGAGTGCCCCATTGTGGCGGTGGGGTTATGGTATAGGCAGGCATAAGCTACGGACAACAAACACAATTGCATTTTATTGATTGCTCCCTCTGCAACTGGATCCTGGACTTCCTGTCGGGCCGCCCCCAGGTGGTGAGGGTAGGTAACAACACATCTGCCAAGCTGATCCTCAACACTGGAATCCCTCAGGGGTGCTCAGTCCCTTCCTGTACTCCCTGTTCACCCACGACTGCATGGCCAGGCACGACTCCAACACCTTCATTAAGTTTGCAGCCGACACAACAGTGTGTGAACAGTGCCTGATCACTGACAACAACGAGAGAGCCTATAGGGAGGACGTCAGTGACCTGGCCAGGTTGAGAGCTTCAAGTTCCTTGGTGTCCACATCACCAACAAACTAGAATGGTCCAAACACACCAAGACAGTCGTGAAGAGGGCACGACAAAGCCTATTCCACTTCAGGAAACTAAAAAGATTTATCATGGGTCCTCAAATCCTCAAAAGGTTCTACAGCTGCAACATCGAGAGCATCCTGACTGGAATGGCAACTGCTCGGCTTCCGACCGCAAGGCACTACAGAGGGTAGTGCGTACGGCCCAGTACATCACTGGGGCAAAACTGCCTGCCATCCAGGACCTCTACACCAGGCGGTGTCAGAGGAAGGCCCTAAAAATTATCAAAGACTCCAGCCACCTCAGTCATAGACTGTTCTCTCTGCTACCGCATGGCAAGCGGTACCAGAGCGCCAAGTCTAGATCCAAAAGGCTTCTCAACAGCTTTTACCCCAAGCCATAAGACTCCTAAACAGCTAATCATATGGCTACCCCCCAACCCCTCCACCCTCCCGACTAACCGGTGCACCCACACATTGACTCTGTACCGCTACCACCTGTGTATAGCCTCGCTACTGTTATTTTTGACAGTTTTTAACTTTTTATTTCTTTACTTATTTATTGTTTACCTAATACCAATTTTTTACTTAAAAACTGCACTGTTGGTTAGGGCTTGTAAGTAAGCATTTCACTGTAAGGTCTGTTGTGTTCGGCGCACGTGACAAATACATTTTGATTTGATTTGATTTGAATGCATAGAGATACCATGACGAGATCCTGAGGAACATTATGAGGCCAATTTTTTTTAAGGTATCTGTGACCAACAGATGCATATCTGTATTCCCAGTAATAGGAAATCCACAGATTAGGGCCTAATGAATTCATTTAAATTGACTGATTTCCTTTTATGAAATGTAACTAAATAAAATCTTTGAAATTGTTGCATGTTGCGTTTATATTTTTTATCAGTATTCTTCCATGAATTTTTCAACTGGTACCCGGTGACCTTCAGGCGAGTCTTGTGAGGCTTGTGAGGCTAGAATCCAAGATGGCGTAGCAGTCGGACGTGTGTTTGTATTGTCCTGTATTGTCCTGTCGCGTGTAAATAGTAAATAGTAAATAGTCTTCGTATTTTTCGTATACATTTCGTATATATTTTAATTTCACTTTCCATCTAGGAACTGAATATACATTCCTACATTCCGCCTCACCCAATGTGGTACGGACCTGCTATTTTTTTTATACTTTAGAACCGTAACCCCAAGCAGAAGCTAGCCAGATAACTAGCTACTAGCTAGTAGTCAGTTAGCCACTGCTGCGGTCTTCACCCTCAACTCGGACACAGCCAGCTTCAATACCGGGCCAATACCTGCCAGTCTGCAAGCGCGATATCAACCCAGAGCATATAGGACTGCTTTTTCTCTACCACATCACCGGATTCCTGACGCAAACTCTGGACAATTACACCGTATCATCACAGCTAGCTAGCTGCAACCGAGTGGCTACTACTGGCTAACACCTCTGTCCCGAAGCAAGCACCAGTTAGCCTTGAGCTAGCCTCGAGCTAGGCCCATCTGCCGGCTAGCTGAAGAGGTCTACCAGCGAATTCTTGGGCTACAATACCAGCTAATTTAGCCATTTTGATTTATTTTTTTTTTTTTGCCGCTGCTAGTAGCGGAGTGGAGGCCTCCTCTGCTCCATCTACGGCTGCCCCCTGGACACTATGATCACTTGGCTACATAGCTGATGCATGCTTGACTGTCCATTAATTCACGGTACTCCATTCTGTTTATTTGTGTTTTATCTGTCGGCTCTGTGCTTTAACTCAGGATCTGTGTGTAGTTAATCCGACCCTCTCTGCCTAGTCGTCGCCATTTTTACCTGTTGTTGCTGTGTTAGACTAGCACCCTGTTATTGCTGCTGTTATCTTACCTGTTGTTTTAGCTAGCTCTCCCAATCAAGACCTGCAATCACTTTATGCCTTATTGTATGTCTCTCTCAAATATCAATATGCCTTGCATACTGTTGTTCAGGCTAGTTTTCATTATCATTGTTTTGGTTTGCAATGGACCCTGTAGTTCCACTCTCCGTACCTCTGATACCCCCTTTGTCCCACCCCCCACACATGCGGTGACCTCACCCATTGAGACCAGCATGTCCAGAGATACAACCTCTCTTATCATCACCCAGTGCCTGGGCTTGCCTCCGCTGTACCCGCGCCCCTCCATACCCCTGTCTGCACATTATGCCCAGAATCTATTCTACCACGCCCATAAATCTGCTCCTTTTATTCTTTGTCCCCAACGCTCTAGGCGACCAGTTTTGATAGCCTTTAGCCGCACCCTCATCCTACTACTCCTCTGTTCCTCGGGTGATGTGGAGGTAAACCCAGGCCCTTCATGTCCCCAGTCACCCTCATTTGTTGACTTCTGCGATCGAAAAAGCCTTGGCCTCATGCATGTCAACATCAGAAGCCTCCTCCCTAAGTTTGCCTTACTCACCGCTTTAGCACACTCTGCCAATCCTGATGTCCTTGCCGTGTCCGAATCCTGGCTTAGGAAGGCCACCAAAAATTCTGAGATTTCCATACCCAACTATAACACTTTCCGTCAAGATAGAACTGCCAAAGGGGGAGGAGTTGCAATCTACTGCAGAGATAGCCTGCAAAGTTCTGTCATACTTTCCAGGTCTATGCCCAAACAGTTCGAACTTCTAATTTTAAAAATTAATCTCTCCAGAAATAAGTCTCTCACTGTTGAGAGAGACTCTGCTACCGACCCCCCTCAGCTCCCAGCTGTGCCCTGGACACCATCTGTGAATTGATCGCTCCCCATCTAGCTTCAGAGTTTGTTCTGTTAGGTGACCTAAACTGGGATATGCTTAACACCCCGGCAGTCCTACAATCCAAGCTTGATGCCCTCAATCTCACACAAATCATCAAGGAACCCACCAGGTACAACCCTAAATCCGTAAACATGGGCACCCTAATAGACATTATCCTGACCAACCTGCCCTCCAAATACACCTCTGCTGTCTTCAATCAAGATCTCAGCGATCACTGCCTCATTGCCTGTATCCGCCACGGGTCCGCGGTCAAACGACCACCCCTCATCACTGTCAAACGCTCCCTAAAACACTTCTGCGAGCAGGCCTTTCTAATCGACCTGGCCCGGGTACCCTGGAAGGATATTGACCTCATCCCGTCAGTTGAGGATGCCTGGTCATTCTTTAAATGTTACTTCCTCACCATATTAGACAAGCATGCTCCGTTCAAAAAATGCAGAACCAAGAACAGATATAGCCCTTGGTTCACTCCAGACCTGACTGCCCTCGACCAGCACAAAAACATCCTGTGGCGAACTGCAATAGCATCGAAGAGCCCCCGCGATATGCAACTGTTCAGGGAAGTCAGGAACCAATACACGCAGTCAGTCAGGAAAGCAAAGGCCAGCTTTTTCAAGCAGAAATTCGCATCCTGTAGCTCTAACTCCAAAAAGTTCTGGGATACTGTAAAGTCCATGGAGAACAAGAGCACCTCCTCCCAGCTGCCCACTGCACTGAGGCTAGGTAACACGGTCACCACCGATAAATCCGTGATAATCGAAGACTTCAACAAGCATTTCTCAATGGCTGGCCATGCCTTCCTCCTGGCGACTCCAACCTTGGCCAACAGCCCCGCCCCCCCCACTGCTACTCGCCCAAGCCTCCCCAGCTTCTCCTTTACCCAAATCCAGAGAGCAGATGTTCTGAAAGAGCTGGAAAACCTGGACCCATACAAATCAGCTGGGCTTGACAATCTGGACCCCCTATTTCTGAAACTGTCCGCCGCCATTGTCGCACCCCCTATTACCAGCCTGTTCAACCTCTCCTTCGTATCATCTGAGATCCCCAAGGATTGGAAAGCTGCCGCGGTCATCCCCCTCTTCAAAGGGGGAGACACCCTGGACCCAAACTGTTACAGACCTATATCCATCCTGCCCTGCCTATCTAAGGTCTTCGAAAGCCAAGTCAACAAACAGATCACTGACCATCTCGAATCCCACCGTACCTTCTCCGCTGTGCAATCCGGTTTCCGAGCCGGTCACGGGTGCACCTCAGCCACGCTCAAGGTACTAAACGACATCATAACCGCCATCGATAAAAGACATTACTGTGCAGCCGTCTTCATCGACCTGGCCAAGGCTTTCGACTCTGTCAATCACCATATTCTTATCGGCAGACTCAGTAGCCTCGGTTTTTCTAATGACTGCCTTGCCTGGTTCACCAACTACTTTGCAGACAGAGTTCAGTGTGTCAAATCGGAGGGCATGTTGTCCGGTCCTCTGGCCGTCTCTATGGGGGTACCACAGGGTTCAATTCTCGGGCCGACTCTTTTCTCTGTATACATCAATGATGTTGCTCTTGCTGCGGGCGATTCCCTGATCCACCTCTACGCAGACGACACCATTCTATATACTTCCGGCCCTTCCTTGGACACTGTGCTATCTAACCTCCAAACGAGCTTCAATGCCATACAACACTCCTTCCGTGGCCTCCAACTGCTCTTAAACGCTAGTAAAACCAAATGCATGCTTTTCAACCGTTCGCTGCCTGCACCCGCACGCCCGACTAGCATCACCACCCTGGACGGTTCCGAACTAGAATATGTGGACATCTATAAGTACCTAGGTGTCTGGCTAGACTGCAAACTCTCCTTCCAGACTCATATCAAACATCTCCAATCCAAAATCAAATCAAGAATCGGCTTTCTATTCCGCAACAAAGCCTCCTTCACTCACGCCGCCAAACTTACCCTAGTAAAACTGACTATCCTACCGATCCTCGACTTCGGCGATGTCATCTACAAAATAGCTTCCAACACTCTACTCAGCAAACTGGATGCAGTTTATCACAGTGCCATTCGTTTTGTTACTAAAGCACCTTATACGACCCACCACTGCGACCTGTATGCCCTAGTCGGCTGGCCCTCGCTACATGTTCGTCGTCAGACCCACTGGCTCCAGGTCATCTACAAGGCTATGCTAGGTAAAGTGCCGCCTTATCTCAGTTCACTGGTCACGATGGCTACACCCACCCGCAGCACGCGCTCCAGCAGGTGTATCTCACTGATCATCCCTAAAGCTAAAACCTCATTTGGACGCCTTTCCTTCCAGTTCTCTGCTGCCTGCGACTGGAACGAATTGCAAAAATCTCTGAAGTTGGAGACTTTTATCTCCCTCAACAACTTTAAAAATCTGCTATCCGAGCAGCTAACCGATCGCTGCAGCTGTACATAGTCCATCTGTAAACTACCCACCCAATTTACCTACCTCACCCCCCATACTGCTTTTATTTATTTACTTTTCTGCTCTTTTGCACACCAGTATCTCTTCTTGCACATGATCATCTGATGATTTATCACTCCAGTGTTAATCTGCTAAATTGTAATTATTCGATTTATTGCCTACCTCATGCCTTTTGCACACATTGTATATAGATTCTCCTTTTTTCTACCATGTTATTGACTTGTTTATTGTTTACTCCATGTGTAACTCTGTGTTGTCTGTTCACACTGCTATGCTTTATCTTGGCCAGGTCGCAGTTGCAAATGAGAACTTGTTCTCAACTAGCCTACCTGGTTAAATAAAGGTGAAATAAAAAATAAAAAAAATAAAATAAAAAAATTCTAGAGCAAAACAACCGACATCTACGTGTTCGTGAGTGTCACGCCCTGACCCTAGAGATCCTGTTTATGTCTCTATTTTGGTTTGGTCAAGGTGTGAGTTGGGGTGGGTATTCTATATTCTATTATTAGTATTTCTATGTTTTGGCCGGGTAGGGTTCTCAATCAGGGACAGCTGTCTATCGTTGTCTCTGATTGAGAACCATACTTAGGTAGCCCTTTTTTCCACCTGTCTTTGTGGGAAGTTGACTTTGTTTATGGCACATAGCCTTTAGCTTAATGGATTGTTTTGTATTGTTTATTGTTTGTACGCTCACCACGCAGCGCCTTGGTCCAGTTCATTCAACAGCCGTGACAGTGAGAGACTCGTCTGTCTTTTGTAGGCCAAACCGTTCGATAGATAGAGACTAGTTTGTGAGAATAACAATTTTAGGGATGTCTCATCGTCTGACAAACACTGCTCCAGCTCTGTCACCTTTCAACACAGATGCGGAAGTGAGACATAGGCGGATGTGGTGGATTGAGACGCATCTAATGCAAAACAGCAGATATCTCTAACTTGAACTGATATATTTATTTTTTGCGGGGGGCACAAAGAAAATTTGCGGGGGGCACGAAAATTGACCTTACGGGGTTTAAACTTGTGAAGTCTTTGTGCAGGAAATTGACTAATTCCATTGATGTGGCTTTTTGTCTGCTTCAATCACTCCTCTTTTCACAACACATCTCCCCATCCATCCCATTCACTACGGTCATATACATGTATGATACGCCTGTCGGAGAAAACGCAGCACCCCCACCCCCAAACTACTTCCTGCGGCTATGAATACACCTACAGGATTGCCTTTCTGGCATTACAATGGTTACACAAACTAGAAGCTCAAAGAACCAAGAAGAACCACAGGGGAGAGAGATCTCTGCTGAGCTTAGCAAATAAGTTCAAGAAGAGACATTTAAAAAAAGACAGTGTTCTTATGTCATCCTAGATGTTAACTTTTCAGTGTGGTACTGTGTGTTTTAGCTGGGCCACAGAAGTTGTTTCATAAACCTGTGACGCATCCCAAGCTCATTTCATAAGCAACAAAAAAATGCTTCCAATATTTCTTCTCACTCCCTAAGATCCATTGGCTACACTGGGTGTTTCACAATACAGACTGGAACCATCGATCTTCTTCACAGTAACAGTAACCACTCTCTGTGCATTGCCTAGACTACTACAGTAAATGCAGTTAATTACAACTCATTAACTGTCTTGTCAAATTCACACAAAGTATGTGGCTTAATAAAATAAACTTGCCTTCAATCAAGTCAAAGCATCACTCTCTGTGTGAATTGCAAACTTAGACCTTATACTCTAAACAAAATCCACAGCCATGATGAATACGTAATTTAAAACAAATAAATACATGGCATTAATGTCGATAACAAATGTTGATAACAAAATATCTAGCATTCAGCATTCAGCATTCAGCATTCAGCTTACAATTTCCAGCCCATCATTTTTGCCCTCAACAAATAAAGCTTGGAATGATACAAGTTGACATCACATTAAGATGCCCAAAATGCCAAGGTTCCAGAGTGTGGGACCTACCTTGGCTTTGTGGGCTGGTTTGTGTGTGTTCATCTGGCTGACCTAGGCAAGTAGAAAAGAGTAGAGTCCACTTTTAGAGTCATTGGAGCAGAGTTCCTTTCTCTGGTGGTGATTCAATTATTTCCCACTTGAAGTGCATAACGATGAGGAGAAAAGAGAAGGAAAGAAGTGACACCAAATGAGGGAAAGATCAATGTCCGGATGTTGACCGACAAGAAGTTCAGTTCTGCTTCGCCATATCTGTCTTCACCGACTGAATGACTGAGCGAGTCTGAGTGTGGATTGGGTTGTGGGTGTGGGTGTGTGACCGCCTCTCCTCACTGGTACCTCATTACATGTTAAATGTTTTTTGTTGAGAGGCAGTAAAACCCCTCCTATTTCTCTATGTCTTTGTCCCTCCCCCAGCCACCCTCTATCTCTATCTTGTTCCTCTTACTTGCTCTCTCATTCTCAAGCTCCTCTCTTTGTAACTTGCTGTCAAAATCTACTGTATCAATCTTTCTTTCTCAAGTCATACTTTCCTTGACACATGGAGCGGTGCCCCCGTTGAGCACTCATGAAACCCAATGCAGTAAGAGTCCTATCAGATGTCTATCTCAGCCCAACTCTTTGGCACAGTATGATCACTTGTTATTAGTCTTGTACAACCTTTTGTAACTGGCCCGTAATATCTTCAAGACTCTGTATGTGAAGACACTTTGAGCAGCTCTGTGAACATGAAGGGTATTTTCTAATTCAACTGTACAAACAAGACAGAGCTTTTGTGTTTCAATAATGTCTCATTAAAGATCACATGATCAGGCTGAATCCTCATAGCAATAGTTTACCATTGTGAACATGGTGGCGGTATGTTCACAATGGTAAACTATTGCTATAAGGATTCAGCCTGATCATGTGATCTTTAATGAGACATTATTGAAACACAAAAGCTCTGTCTTGTTTGTAGAGTTGAATTAGAAAATACCCTTTGTGTAGAAAATCCTTGAATTCAGTGCATTTTTACAATGAGTGAAATCAAAATGATTTCACTCATTGAGTTTAATTTAAATGCTGAGGGTCTGAAAAAGATGGGTTCACGTTAGATTTCCCCTGCCCTTTTTTGGGCAATGGCCAATTGCTATATCCAGATGCTGTCTCCAATCAAATCAGGGAGTTGACGAACACAGAAAAGGAAATGACCTCATACCTAGAGGTCACAGAGGTCAAAGACTGGTGACACCGGTTTTTATGATCATCCTTATTGGTTTACACAGACATTATATGGGATATTTTATCTTCTCATCCTTCCTCTTGTAATATGGGCAATGTGTCATTAGTTAGTTGTAGGTTCAAACCAAAGCCTGCAATGCATAGCCCCGGGAAGAACGGGTGCTGGAGATGCTGCAGCACCCCCTGGTATATTGAATAAAAATAGCAAGAATTATGTAATTAGATTAGATTGACATCATATTGTACAATCTATGTGTCTCCCTTTCGTACACATACGCTATTGGTTGCATTCAAGAGGAGATCGTTTGTATTGTTTTCAGTTTGTCAATATCAAAGTAGCCTGTCATTTTGGTATTTTTGTGGTATAAAAAAAGATTATGCTAATTTTTCCAGTCTGTAAAATTAGGTCAATTTTTTTGTAAAAGGACAAAATTTTCCCGGACAGCCTAAAATAATTTACCCCTGGGCTTCGAATGTGCGCTCTGTACAGAAGGTAATTTTGCAAATAGTCATTGAGTTCAATAACCTGCAGTGACTAGGCTACTGGTACCAAATCTAGACATAGGCCTAGTCATCACATTAGGAATAGTATTTTACTGTTTGTCTGCAAATGCGATGATAGATGCATATGCTGTATTATCCAGATTATGTATTTATTCATTATTAAGGTGAATTCTTCAGTTCTGGTCATAGGTTTCAACCATAGCCTGATAAGATAATTTGACCCCTAACCCTAACCTTGACCCTTCCTGTGGTTATGGTGGAAACTCACGGGTAGATATCTGGTCAAATTCCTTTTTTATTACATACTGACATTCAAAATGTCAATATATGACCACTAAATCATGAGACCAGTCTGTCAGACTCAGTACATAGCTCGGGTACAAAGTCAGGATGCTGAGATTTCACTTTCAGATTGGTGTCTGACCCAGAGTCAAGCCAATCACTGCTTTACGACACTTGGCAGACTGGACATCACTGATCACATTAGCCTTCTGGCATACCCAAAGCCACAGTCCCGGACAAAATTGCTCCAATTAACTGCGGTCCTCTATCTCCTATCTAATAAGCTGTATTGCCATTGAACATCCCATCTGTCTTTATGGTCCCTAGGCCCTATTGGCTATGTATACAGTGCCTTCAGAAAGTATTCACACCCCTTGACTATTTCCACATTTTGTTGTGTTACAGCCTGAATTTAAAATGTATTAAATTTAGATTTTGTCACTGGCCTACACACAACACCCCATAATGTCAAAGTGAAATTATGTTTTTTGACATTTTTACAAATATATTCAAATGAAAAGCTGAAATGTCTTGAGTCAATAAGTATTCACAATGAAGGGCACAAATTTGTAGACTGGTAAAAAAAAAAGCAAACATTGAATATACCTTTGAGCACGGTTAAGTTTTTAAATATCCTTTAGATGTTGAATTAACATACTCAGTCAATACAAAAATACAGATGTCTTTCTTAACTCAGTTGCCAGAGAGGAAGGAAACCGTTCAAGGATTTTACCATGAGGCCAAAGGTGACTTTAAAACAGTTACAGAGTTTACCTTCTGTGATACGAGATTGAGGATGGACTGAGGATGGATCAACAACATTGTAGTTACTCCACAATAATAACCTTGTCACACCCTGATCTGTTTCACATGTCTTTGTGCTTGTCTCCACCCCCCTCCAGGTGTTGCCCATCTTCCCCATTATCCCCGGTGCATTTATACCTGTGTTCTCTGTTTGTCTGTAGCCAGTTCCTCTTGTCTTGTCAGGTCTTACCAGCGTACTTTCCCGTCTTCCTGCTTCTCAAGTTCTGTTTCCTAGTTTTCTCGGTTCTGACTATTCTGCCTGCCCTGACACCGAGCCTGCCTGCCATCCTGTACCTGCCTGACTCTGACCTGATCACAAACCCCTGTCTGCCCTTAACCTGCCCTTTGCCTGCCCGACTGGCCATGACAGACCCAGCAGACCCAGACCAGATCCACAATGCTGTCTCCCAGCAAGGAGACACCATTGGAAGACACGAGGAGTTACTGCAATGCCTTATGGAGGGACTCCATACCTTGACAGAATGCCATGATCAGGCGTCCGATACATTGCTGGAGTAATTCCACAGATTCCTTGCTAGGCAGCGGGCCACACCAGTAATCCCCCAGACTCTCAGCAACCCCGCCACCAGCGATTCTTCTTCCCAGCCTACCCCAGTGTCCCGAGAACCCCACTTACTTCCTCCGGAGCGCTACGCTGGAGATTCTGGAACCGGCAGGGCCTTTCTCTCCCAGTGCTCCCTCATCTTTGAGCTGCAGCCTTCTTCGTTCCCCTCAGACCTCTCATAACCTCATAACGCTGATGTCCGGGAGGGCACTCGCCTGGGCTACAGAGGTGTGGGAGCTACAGTCCACCGTCTGCCTCATTCTGAAGGAGTTTGTGGCAGAAGTAAGGTGTTCGATTCTCCGTTGTCCGGGAGAGAGGCTGCTCGTAAGCTGCTCCAGCTACGTCAAGACTCCCGTAGTGTGGCAGACTACAAGGTGGATTTTTGCACGTTGGCAGCTGAGAGTGCCTGGAACCCATAAGCATTGTTCGACATGTTCCTTCACAGATTATTGGAATTGATCAAAGATGAACTCGCAGCCCGAAGGCATGTCAATGAACCTTGACTCCCCCGATCGATGGGCGGCTACGAGAACGTAGGAAGGAGAGGGAATCTGTGCCCTGTTGCCCTCGCTCGCCCTCGATTCCCACCTCACCTCCAAGGAATCCCAGAGAGCCCCGAAGTCTACATATCCGAGTGAACCCGATGTCACCCGAGTTCACTCAGGAAAGACTGAGGGCTTCCGACTCAACTCATTCGGATCCCATGCAACTGGGCAGGGCTAGATTGTCTCCGGCTGAGCGCGTGCGCGGACTTAACACCCAGAGCTGTCTATTTTTTTGAGCTACGGGACATTTCTTAGCTATCTGCCCATTAAAAACCCAGGCTCATCAAGTAGCTATGAGTACGCTGGTGAGTCGTATGGGGAGTTTCCCATATTCCATTGCTCATACCCCTCTCCATGCTACCCCAAATCTCTCCGGGTGCTCATTGACTCATGGGCCGACGAGAGCTTTATGGATTATACTGGTCACGGAGCTGGGATTCCCCACACAACCCCTCTCCATTCACATGGATGTCAGAGTGTTAGATGGGAGCTCTATTGGCAGAGTCACCCACACTACGTTTCCCATTAACCCGAGAGTGTCGGGCAATCACAGTGAGTGTATGCAGTTCCTGCCCATTGAATCCCTTCATGAACCCGTGGTTTTGGGGTTCTCCTGGCTCCAGAGGAACAATACTCTGATCAACTGGGCAACTGGTTCTATCCTGGGTTGGAGCCCATTTTGCCAAGCACATTGCCTGAAGTCGGCACTGCCTGCCCCGGGACATCTTTCTGCGGGCTTGGGAGAAGCCACGAACCTCTCCGCCGTTCCTGCGGAATACCAGGACCTCCGGGAGGTTTTCAGCAAGGCCCGTGCCACCTCGGTTCCTCCGCATCGGCCCTATGACTGTGCCATCTACCTTCTCCCGGGCACTACACCTCCTCAGGGGCGACTTTATTCCCTGTCGGGTCCGGAGACCAAAGCGATGGAAGGGTATATTGAGGACTCTCTCACTGCTGTGTTTATGTGTCTCTCTTCCTCCCTGCCTACATCCATGTATCGACTACCGGGGTCTCAATGACATTACGTTTAAAAACCGCTACGCGCTACGACTCTTCTCCTCAGCTTTTGTAAAGTTAGTGTGGGAATGGTGGAACAATTGTTGTTCTTGATCAATAATGACTAATCTCCTGGTATTGACAACTTAGATAGAAAGCTACTAAGGATGGTAGCTGACTCTATGGCCACTCCTATCTGTCATATCTTTAATTTGAGCCTAGAGGAAAGCCTTTGTCCTCAGGCTTGGAGGGAAGCCAAAGTAATTCAGCTACCCAAGAGTGGTAAAGTGGCCTTAACTGGTTCTAACAGCAGACGTATCAGCTAGCTGCAAGGTCTTAGCAAGCTGTTTGACCAAAAACAATGCCATTTCATTGTAAACAAATGAACAGACGTTCAGCATGCTTATAGAGAAGGGCACTCAATTTGTACTGCACTGACACAAATGACTGATGATTTGTTGAAATAAATTGATAATAAGATGATTTTGGGAGCTGTACTGTTAGACTTCATTGCAGCCTTTGATATTATTCACCATAACCTGTTGAAAGAATGTACACTACCGTTCAAAAGTTTGGGGTCACTTAGAAATGTCCTTGTTTTTGAAAGAAAAGCAATTTTTTATCCATTAAAATAACATGAAATTGATCAGAAATACGGTGTATGTCACGCCCTGACCTTAGAGATCCTTTTTATGTCTCTATTTTGTTCTGGTCAGGGTGTGATTTGGGTGGGCATTCTATGTTCTGTATTTCTAGGTTTTGTATTTCTTTGTTTCTGGCCGAGTGTGGATCCCAATCAGAGGCAGCTGTCTATCGTTGTCTCTGAATGGGGATCATACTTAGGCTGCCCTTTTCCCTCTTTCTGTGTGGGATCTTGATCTTTGTTTGTGTGCAGGGAGTTTGCACATCGAAGCTGTTCGGTCGTTGTATTCGTTATTGTTTTGTCCTGTTTTAGTTTCACTTCGTGATTAAATTATGTGGAACTCGAAGAACGCTGCGCCTTGGTCTCTTCCTTCCTTCCGACACCCTTTACAGTGTAGACATTGTTAATGTTGTAAATGACTATTTTAGCTTGAAACGGCAGATTTTTTTATGGAATATCTACGTAGGCGTACAGAGGGCCATTATCAGCAACCGTCACTCCTGTGTTCCAATGGCACGTTGTGTTAGTTAAGCCAAGTTTATTAATTTGAAAGGACAATTGATCATTAGAAAACCCTTTTGCAATTATGTTATCACAGCTGTGCTAACGTAATTGCAAAAGGGTTTTCTAATGATCAATTAACCTTTTAAAAAGATAAACTTGGATAAGCTAACACAACGTGCCATTGGAATACAGGAGTGATTGTTGCTGATAATGATTGTTGCTGATAATAGGCCTCTATACGCCTATGTAGATATTCCAAAAAGAATCTGCCATTTCAAACTACAATAGTCATTTACAACATTAACAATATATACACTGTATTTATGATCAATTTGATGTTATTTTATTGGACAAAAAATGTGCTTTTCTTTCAAAAACAAGGACATTTCTAAGTGACCCCAAACTTTTGAACGGTAGTGTATATGTTATGGCTTTTCAACCTCTGCCATATTGTGGATTCAGAGCTATCTATCTAATATAACTCAAAGGGTTTTATATAATGGAAGCTTATCTAATGTCAAACATGTAACGTGTGGTGTGCCACAGGGCAGCTCTCGGCCATCTACTCTTTTGTTAGGCCTAGGGTCTAGTTTCCTGAATTTCTGCCTGACTGATGTGCCCAAAGTAAACTGCCTGTTACTCAAGCACAGAAGCCAGGATATGCATAAAATTGGTATCATTGAATAGAAACACTTTGAAGTTTATAAAACCGTTAAAATAATGTCTGAGACTATAACAGAATTGATATGGCAGGCAAAAATCTGAAGAAAATCCACCAGAATCTTTTTTCTTTTGAGCTCCCAGGCTCTTATTACGGAAACCTATTGTTTCTATGTAACTCCGTCACCCAGATTGCAATTCCTATGGCTTCCACTAGATGTCAACAGTCTTTATTCAGGCTAATTATTTCAGGCTTCTGTTTTGAAGTATTTGGAGTTTTTGTTAGGTGACCACCTGAAGCAAATCAGTCTTTCGAAGCGCACTTATGAATTTTCCTTTCCTATTCAACATACCACTTTCCATATGAAATATGATAGTTTATTTACATTTTAGAGTACCTGAGGATTAGATAGAAACATTGTTTGACTTGTTTGGACGAAGTTTAGCGGTAGCTTTTTGGATTCCTTTGTCTTCATGCTGAACGAGTGGATTACTGAAATCAATGGCGCCAACTAAACAGACTTTTGGGATATAGAGAAGAATTTTATCGAACAAAACGACCATTCATGTTGTAGCTGGGACCCTTGGGATTGCAAACAGAGGAAGATATTCAAATGTAAGTGACTTATTTAATCGCTATTTATGATTTTGTGAAACTTGTGATGGTTGAAAAATAAGTTAATTTGGGGCGTCGTCCTCAGACAATCACATGGTCTGCTTTCGCCGTAGAGCCTTTTTGAAATCTGACAATGCAGTTAGATTAACAAGAAGGGGCGCTGATCCCGCTAGCGGGATCAAATTCGACAACATCTGTTGAAATCGGAGCGCGCCAAACTCAAAATACAAAATCGTAATATTAAGCTTTCATGAAAATACAAGTGTCATACATGATTCTTTAGCTTAGAATCTTGATAATCGAACCGCTTTGTCCAATTTACAATACGCTTTAAGGCGAAAGCATAGCATTCGATTATCTGAGGACAACGCCCCACAACAACATATGTTTTCAAACCAGCACAGGTGTCACAAAATCATAAATAGCGATAAAATAAATCACTTACCTTTGAAGATCTTCCTCTGTTTGCAATCCCAAGAGTCCCAGCTAAACAATTAATCAACTCAAATGTAAATCTCATTTATTTATAAAGCCCTTCTTACATCAGCTGATATCTCAAAGTGCTGTACAGAAACCCAGTTTAAAACCCCAAACATCAAGCAATGCAGGTGTAGAAGCACGGTGGCTAGGAAAACTCCCTAGAAAGGCAAGAACCTAGAGAGGAACCAGGCTATGAAAGGTGGCCAGTCCTCTTCTGGCTGTGCCGGGTGGAGATTAAAACAGAACATGGCCAAGATGTTCAAATGTTCATAGATGACCAGCAGGGTCAAATAATAATAATCACAGTGGATGTCGAGGGTGCAACTGGACAGCACCTCAGGAGTAAATGTCAGTTGGCTTTTCATAGCCGATCATTGAGAGTATCTCTACTGCTCCTGCTGTCTCTAGACAGTTGAAAACAGCAGATCTGGGACAGGTAGCACGGACGGTGAACAGGTCAGGGTTCCATAGCCGCAGGCAGAACAGTTGAAAATGGAGCAGCAGCACGGCCAGGTGACTGGGGACAGCAAGGAGTCATCAGGCCAGGTAGTCCTGAGGCATGGTTCTAGGGCTCAGGTCCTCCGAGAGAGAGAAAGAAAGAGAGAAAGAGAGAATTAGAAAGAGCATACTTAAATTCACACAGGACACCAGATAAGACAGGAGAAATACTCCAGATATAACAGACTGATTCTAGCCCCCCGACACATGAACTACTGCAGCATAAATACTGGAGGCTGAGACAGGAGGGGTCGGGAGACACTGTGGCCCCATCCCCAGCCATTAGAGGCAGAGAATCCCAGTGGAGAGAGGGGAACCGGCCAGGCAGAGACAGCAAGGGTGGTTCGTTGCTCCAGTGCCTTTCCGTTCACCTTCACACTCCTGGACCATACTACACTCAATCATAGGACCTATAGAAGAGATGAGTCTTCAATAAAGACTTAAAGGTTGAGACCGAGTCTGCGTCTCTAACATGGGTAGGCAGACCATTCCATAAAAATGGAGCTCTATAGGAGAAAGCCCTGCCTCCAGCTGTTTGCTTAGAAATTCTAGGGACAGTTAGGAGGTCTGCGTCTTGTGACCGTAGCGTACGTGTAAGTATGTACGGCAGGACCAAATCGGAAAGCTAGGTAGGAGCAAGCCCATGTAATGCTTTGTAGGTTAGCAGTAAAACCTTAAAATCAGCCATTGCCTCAACAGGAAGCCAGTGTAGAGAGGCTAGCACTGGAGTAATATGATCAAATTTTGGGGTTCTAGTCAAGATATTAGCATTAGTGTTTAGCACTAACTGAAGTTTATTTAGTGCTTTATCCGGGTAGCCGGAAAGTAGAGCATTGCAGTAGTCTAACCTAGAAGTAACAAAAGCATGGATTCATTTTTGGACAGAAAGTTTCTGATTTTTGCAATGTTTCGTAGATGGAAAAAAGCTGTCCTTTATATGTTCGTCAAAAGAGAGATCAGGTCCAAAGTAACGCTGAGGTCCTTCACAGTTTTATTTGAGACGACTGTACAACCATCAATATTAATAGTCAGATTCAACAGAAGATCTCCTTGTTTCTTGGGAGCTAGAACAAGCATCTCTGTTTTGTCCGAGTTTAAAAGTAGAACATTTGCAGCCATCCACTTCCTTATGTCAGAAACACAGGCTTCCAGTGAGGGCAATTTTGCGGCTTCACAATGTTTCATCGAAATGTACAGCTGTGTGTCATCCACATTGTAGTGAAAGTTAACATTTTGTTTACGAATGACATCACCAAGAGGTAAAATATATAGTGAAAACAATAGTGGTCCTAAAATGGTACCCTGAGGAACACCGAAATGTACAGTTGATTTGTCAGAGGACAAACCATCCACAGAGACAAACTGATTATCAGATAAGATCTAAACCAGGCCAGAACTTGTCCGTGTAGACCAATTTGTGTTTCCAATCTCTCCAAAAGAATGTGGTGATTGATGGTATCAAAAGCAGCACTAAGGTCTAGGAGCATGAGGACAGATGCAGAGCCTCGGTCTGACACCATTATAAGGTAATTTACCACCTTCACGAGCGCAGTCTTGGTGCTATGATGGGGTCTAGAACCAGACTGAAGCGTTTCGTTACTGGTAAAGTTTGTCCAAACAAGTCAAACGACATTTCTAATTAATCCTCGGGTAGTCTAATATCTAAATAAATGATAATATTTCATACGGAGAATAGTATGTTCAATAGGGACGGAAAATAACGAAGAGCACGTCCTCATTTACGCGCTCAAAGAGACTACTTTTGCCTTAGTGCTCCACATGGATAAACAACTATTTCTTATTGGTTTTTCAAAAAAAGAGCCTGAAACCATGTTTAAAGACCGTTGACATCTAGTGGAAGCCATAGGAACTGCAATCTGGGAGGTGGAAGTCATAGTTTCCAATAGCTTCACATTTGAAGTGGATGGGAGCTCAAAAAAAATTCCGGTTTGATTTTCCTCGGGTTATCGCCTGCCATATCAGTTCTTTTAACATAACACACATTGTTTTAACAGTTTTAGAAACTTCTGAGTGTTTTCTATCCAATGCTACCAATTATATTTTTATATTTTTCCATCAATTGTTTACAGACAGATTATTTCACTTATAATTCATTGTATCACAATTCCAGTGGGTCAGAAGTTTACATACAGTAAGTTGACTGTGCCTTTAAACAGCTTGGACAATTCCAGAAAATTATGTCATGGCTTTAGAAGCTTCTGATAGGCAAATTGACATAATTTGAGTAAATTGGAGGTGTACCTGTGGATGTATTTCAAGGCCTTACCTTCAAACTCAGTGCCTCTTTGCTTGACATCATGGGAAAATCTAAATTAATCAGCCAAGACCTCAGAAAAAAAGTTGTAGATGTCCACAAGTCTCGTTCATCCTTGGGAGCAATTTCCAAATGCCTGAAAGTACCACGTTCATCTGTACAAACAATAGTACGCAAGTATAAACACCATGGGACCACGCATGCGTCATACCGCTCAGGAAGGAGACGCGTTCTGTTTCCTAGAGATGAACGTACTTTGGTGCAAAAAGTGCAAATCAATCCCAGAACAACAGTAAAGGACCTTGTGAAGATGCTGGAGGAAACAGGTACAAAAGTATCCATATCCACAGTAAAAGGAGTCCTATATCGACATAACCTGAAAGGCCGCTCAGTAAGGAAGAAGCCACTGCTCCAAAACCACCATAAAAAAGCCAGACTATGGTTTGCAACTGCACATGGGGACAAAGATCGTACTTTTTGGAGAAATGTCCTCTGTTCTGATGAAACAAAAATAGAACTGTTTGGCCATAATGACCATTGTTATGTTTGGCTTGCAAGCCAAACAACCCCATCCCAACCGTGAAGCACGGGGAGGGGGGAGGGGGGGGCAGCATCATGTTGTGGGAGTGCGTTGCTGCAGGAGGGACTGGTGCACAAAATACATGGCATCATGATGAGGGACAATTATGTGGGTATATTGAAGCAACATCTCAAGACATCAGTCATGAAGTTAAAGCTTAATCACAAATGGGTCTTCCAAATGGACAATGACCACAAGCATACTTCCAAAGTTGTGGCAAAATGGCTTAAGGACAACAAAGTCTAGGTATTGGAGTGGCCATCACAAAGCCCTGACCTCAATCCTATAGAAAATTTGTGGGCAGAGCTGAAAAAGAGTGTGCGAGCAAGGAGGCCTACAAACCTGACTCAGTTACACCAGCTCTGTCAGGAGGAATGGGCCAAAATTCACCCAACTTATTGTGGGGAGCTTGTGGAAGGCTACCTGAAACATTTGACCCAAGTTAAACAATTTTAAGGCAATGCTACCAAATACTAATTGAGTGTATGTAAACTTCTGACCCACTGGAATTGTGATACAATGAATTATAAGTGAAATAAAGAATTCTCTCTACTATTATTCTGACATTTCACATTCCTAAAATAAAGTGGCATTCCTAACTGACCTAAGACAGGACATTTTTACTTGGATTAAATGTCAGGAATTGTGAAAAACTGAGTTTTAATGTATTTGGCTAAGGTGTATGTAAACTTCCGACTTCAACTGTAATTACTATGAATGCAAGTTTCTCCTGTCTAAGAGTTGAGGAGAGACTGCCTGCAAAACGTTAATGTGTTGAAAATCCCAAATTGTTTGCATAGTTAACGTACACACAGCTCTGACACACACACCTACCCTACCAGACATGCCACCAGGGGTCTTTTCACAGTTCCCAAATCAAGAACAAATTCAAGAAAGTGTACATTATTATATAGAGCCATTATTATATAGAGCCATTATGGAACGTCGTTCCTTCTCATGTTGCTCAAAGGAACAGCAAGCCTGGTTTCAAAAAACAGATAAAGCAACACCTCACCACACAACGTCTCTCCCCTATTTGACCTAGATAATTTTGGAGTATGTATTGATATATAGGCTACGTGTGCCTTTTTTGGAAATGTATGTAGATCTGGCCTTGAGCTGTTCTTATCTATTAATGTTTTGTATTTTGTAATGTTTCGTGTTTTGTGTGGACCCCAGGATGATTAGCTGCTGCTTTTGCTTCTAGTTCCGACAGTGCAGTATCAAGTAATCTAACAATTCCACAACAACTACCTAACACACACAAATCTAAGTAAAGGAATGGAATAATAATACATGGATCCTAATAAAATAACAAATAACAAATGTCAATGAACTTTTCGTTGTTTTTAACAGATGAAGTAACCAAATTGTGACTAGTTGTATTTATGCCACACATAAAAGGAAATACATTTTGAAAGTTAAATGACAAATATTTAGGCTATATTGAAGTATTAGGTTCTAGGTCTAGGAAAAGCTGCATTTATATCCACATAGCTGATACCTGACAACCAAAAATACAATGCCCGATTTATCTGGGGTTTTGATGGGATGAAAACAACATAGGTAATGCCTTAAGAAGGGTGAAATATTGGTTAGAGGTTTCCCCATTACATCCTAAAATACTCCATGCTGAAGTCTACATGGGTTTCAACTTCACTCCGTCCAAATTAATTGTGATCCGTTTACCAGGTGGTTGGGAGTTGGTGTTTGGTAAAAACGCATCATAGTGTGACACCTTCTGTATTTTGAAAGTTCTATATCTTGACAACTTGATTGCTCACATGCAAAACATTTTGGGGCTGTATCAACAGTGAAATAATGAAACAAATATCAAAAGATGGTTTTTGAATGGTATTTTCCTTTAAATGCCAAATGCAGCTGTGTTTATATCAATATCAAATAATTTCTGAGTAACAATGAAGTACCTTACTGTAATAGATTTCCATTAAAATGGGCAATAATAGCCTGTGTAGATTGTATTTTCAACCAGCAAATATCAGGATATAACACTGCAAAAAAAAAATTACACTTTTTTAGTGTTAGTTTTATCAGCTGTTTCAACTGCACTGGGCCCTTAACAATGCAGGCAAAGTGCATGGAAAAAATATAAAACAGCTCAATGGTGACAACTCATTAAATGGACTGCCACAAATATAGTTTGGCATTTAGAAGGATAGGAAGTTACCTGTATATCACTAGATATAACTGACATTCCATGCGCTGTTATAAGACTATTAAAACCAGATCAGCATGGACAGTATCATGCAGTGCAGCTGCAGTCACATGAACATTGGTCCTGCTGCCACGAGAGATCTGTTTCCAAGAGACAAGTCACATTTCCTAGAAGGGGAAGAGTGAGTTGCCTCTGAAAAATCCATATGTGGTCTTGAGTTTGACTGAGCCATCTAGCCGTTTGGATGGAACTCAATCCATCTTAAAGCGATAGGTATCAGAGTTGAATACAGTAACTGTCAAAACAAAGATATTGATTTTGGCACTACGTAACAACAGCTGTGGTTGTGAAATTGAGTGTAGCAGGTTAGTTAGCTGAAGTATGTCTGTGTGGACAGAGATGGACAATGCCTTGGGCAGCAGGGGGCTGAAACCCTTTCCACAGCACCTATCCACTATGGTGTCCTTCAAGGGTCAAATCTGGGCCCCATTATTTTTTCCCTGTACATGGGAAACCTTGGTGACATCATCCGCAATCATAACATTCAGTTTCACTGCTGTGAGGATGACATGCAGCGTTTTACCAATCAGTCCCAGTGACCAAGCTAGTGTAGCTACCCTTCACAAGTGTCTTGCTGACATCAAATGTTGGATGTCTGACAATTTTCTCCCGCTCATTGATAAGAAATAGGTTGTTTTATTTGGCCCGCACCTTGCTAGAACCCACACTGTAAATAATCTTGGTCATTTGTCCACCTACGTAAAGCCCACAGCCAGAAACCTTGCTGTCTTCTTGGACCATGACCTAAACCTCAAACTGAATGTAAAGAACGTTGTTCAGTCCCGCTTTTACCATCTAAGTAATATCGCAAAAAAAAATTTGGTCACTGATCTGGAGAGAGTTATATATAATGTTATTAATCACATTCAAGGATAGGCTTGGTTTAGCCCAATCCTATATCTCTGATATTGTATCTCCATAGTCAGGACCCAGCTTGAGATCCTCTGGCAGGGTACTGTTGACCATTCCAAAGTATAGGTTGAGTTTTTGTAGAATATCTTATACAATGGGTTAAAGATATGTATAGTAACCCTTGGTGTAAAATAGTAAATAATGGCTATTTCTCAAAAAGTATTAAACTGTTAAGAGGAGTAAAACAAAGTTGTCCACTATCGGCATATCTATTAAAATCAGATCCAACAATAATATCAAGGGGCTAGAAATCCAGTGCTTAAAAACAAAGGTGTCATTGTATGCTGATGATTCATGTATTCTTTTAAATCCACAGTTTGGATCTCTCCCTAGTATCATAGAGGATCTACAAACATTTTCTAACCTAAGTATATTATATTACGTATTGGATCACTAAAAAATATAACTTTTACATTACTGTGTAGTCAGGGTTAGGTAACTAACTTTCAAAATATAATCCATTATAGTTACTAGTTACCTGCCCAAAATTGTATTCAGTATCGTAACTTTTGGATTACCCAAACTCAGTAACGTAATCTGATTGCATTCAGTTACTTTTAGACTACTTTCCCCTTGAGGCATTAGAAGAAGACAAACATGTATGTTACCAATTGAACGACATCTATTGCAGGATAGATCAATGTTAAAGTTTATATAGCTGGCCATATATGGATGTTAAATGTTCCTTTATGTGTTGGTTATGTAGGCTTCTTCTAACCCATTGCTTTCTACTAAATATAATAATACGATTATATTATATCTTTACATTAGAAACCAAAGTCTATCAGAATTCCAGTTTTCCAATAAATCTTATACCCCTTGATCTTCAAGAATATTACTGGAAAATATGGAAGTATAGATTAGCCAAATTGTTTTATCTGAGCAAAACCCCAAAACTAGGAACTTATTAGCCAGCCCTGCTCTGTTGTTTATGATTTGGTTGTCATGGAGGACTGATTGGGCTCATTGATTTTTGTTGAACAATAAATGCTGCCCTCATGGAATGGCATGCTTTGAACACTACTGAAAAGTTATATTTACATGTGAAAAATGAATGCCATATGCTGCATTTGCTATAGGCCTATAGTTTACCTTTTTCTTGGTGATACTTTGATATCTTGTTAATATGCAGCTGTTTAAAGGGCAAATCCACAGAAGAAACAATAACAACACTTCGGCCCTGCCTCTGTTTCGGTAAAAAGCTGAGGGATGAGCCTGGCGAAATGTAACCACTCTCAGATTATTAATAGAGAGAGCTATGGATGCAAGGACTGACCATCCATGATATTCAAATTATTGTTTTAACCATGTAATGAGACTATACAGTGTTTGTTTACATTTACAATGTTTAAAAACATTGAAGAAAAACAAGCTAATATTTTGGGTTCTCATGGAGTGTGACAGCTGAACTAACCTCATGAGGCATTGGTAAGTTATATTCTTTAAGAAACAATGGATATATACAGTACCAGTCCAAAGTTTGGACACGGCTACTCATCCAATGGTTTTTCTTTAATTTGACTACTTTCTACATTGTAGAATAATAATGAAGCCATCAAAACTATGAAATAACACATGTGGAATCATGTAGTAACCAAAAAAGTGTTAAACAAATCAAAATATTTTATAGATTTTAGATTCTTCAAAGTAGCCACCCTTTGCCTTGATGACTGCTTTGCATGCTCTTGGCATGCTCTCAACCAGCTTCACCTGAAATGCTTTTCCATCAGTCTTGAAGGAGTTCCTACATATATGACCCGTTTCAGGAAACTAGGTGTATGTCACTGGTCAATACTTCACAGGAGAGCCCTTTGAAGGTAAACTTAACCCTTTCACACGTACCATCACACGGGTGTGATCGTTCTACAGTGGTCCCTGAAGTGTACGATCACACCTGTGTGATTAGAACGCTTATTTAGAACAGCTAGTTTCGAATGACGCAACAATTGAGCTTGACGCAGAAATTGCGCTAGCCACACTTTTTTTAAGAAACTATTTTCACAAACACAGTCCTTACAAAGTTATGTCCAGAATGTGAGCAGTTTATTTTTGGATGCAATGTTCAGATTTTCACAGAAGTATCTATAGCATAACACAATCACCCAAACTGGAAAAATGTAGGCTACATTTGTCCTAGCGCTAACTGAGGAAAGATTGACTCAACACAAGAGGTCATATTTTCTAACTCTCGGCTGACATAAACTACAATATGAATTAGCTAATAGCAATTACTATGTATAATTAATCACATCAGGGGTGAGCTCACCATTGAATCGAAATAATTGAGTTAAACACTTTCTAGAAATCGAAAGTAATCCAACGATGATAAGTTTCAGCTCGAAGCCATGCTTTTTTTCCTCACAGAAACCAAAGATAATAAGAGAAGACAGGATGAGTTTGGTCTGTTTATAGTATGCATGTTGAAGGGGTGTGTCGTCTACCATCGTTCACATCACATCATTCACTTCCTTAAGTTCTCAAAAAATGAGTGAACCCTTCCTCACCTCATTTTGTTATAGCATCTTTGGTCCGACAGACGATTAAGTGAAACCCAGAATGCATTGTATGTCAACAAACACACATAGCTGGAATTAGCTTAGCTCATCATAATCAGTACATAGTTCTGCTGCTATGACTGCATTTCATCAACAATGCTACTGACATCCTAAATGACCCTTTATACAAAATAAGAAATGTCAACAGCTGGCAGTAAAGTGGCATGACAAATGAGACATCCATGTCCTCTCCACTGTCCATACAGCAACCATGTCGGTCACAGGGAAGGTAGACCACCTGATGGGAGAGAGAAAAATCAAACCAGACTGCGTGCTTGACTATACCCTCAAAATGGGGCAGTTGATAAGGCGGACATGATAAACAGCTTTGTGGAATGCACTCAGAAAACGACCAAGTGGTATAAGAAGATATTTTTCAATTTTTCCAGGGTAGCTTCAAAATACAGCAAGCCAATAGTTCTGACGCAATTAGCATTGTTTTCCAGAGCTAATAGAAGAATGTAGCTAGCTACCTAAGCATTGAATATAACACCAAAAAGGTTATGAAATGAGTAACATTACCTCACGTGTACACGGTTATTAGGAATATACACTAAAATATTATGCTACAGTAGAAATGACATAGCACGACAAGCAGAAAATATTATAACCTAATAAGGCACTTTTATAGAAACGCACACATTTCCAAAGTTATTATTGGTAACGAAAACAACTTTGACTGCGGGAATTTTGTCCGGGTCAGAAATGTCTAAAAAATGTATTGGTCCGCAAAAGTAAAAATGACTACTTTTATGTGAATGAATGAGTCGGAACACACCGCAATTCAAACTGTTATTAGAAAATAAAAAACTTGTTAGAAAATAATTTGAAATTGACAAATTGAAAACAGCCTATAAATAAAAACAGGCTGCGTGCTTTGGTTCGAGGGCAGCGCGGATTAAATGTACTGTTGCGTAACAATCACATTCTGGAATGGAGAGAACGTTAAAAATTCATTTCTTGAACATGTGAACTTTAATATGCCTTAATAACAAACTTGTATGCCATCTGTAAATACTAATACAATTGTTAAATTACGAGCCTAGTTGGTTAAGCCACAGAAAAAGTCAGCAACCTTCCCACTACCCATGATTGGCTGAGATAATTAGTGGGCTGGACAGGCCAAGAGATGAGTTTGGATTGGTCTGCCATATACTGTAGCAGGCTTCTGTCTATTTGAGCTGGTCAGTTTGTGTAGGTAATCCTGTCTAACGTGGCTTTTATAAAAAATGTATCGTGATGTAAAACTTAACAAAAGACTCAACTATGCAAGTATCCATTTCAATAGAACGTCACTGCAACAACTGTTTCACAGTGCTCTCGTCTGAGTGTGTGTAAGAGTGTAGAATAACTGATGAATTTATGAACGCTCAACACCGGTTGAATATGGCCGGTGTCAGTAAACGTCGGCAAAAAAGCATAATTAAATTGTTGCCAGGAGCACAGTTACAGTCAACAACGCTCTGGATAACATGAAAACAGCCTAACCGGCTCTGCTAGGGCGAGTAAATTTGTCAGAGTTTGGGTGGGGGTTAAAGCTTAAGATGATTCTTATGGCATTGCACATGGTCAGTGCGAACCAGTGACTTGACACAACAACGGGCCAAGCAAGCTGTACAAACAAAACGGAAACGACACAGGACATCTTATTTAATGAAACAGGTTGCAGTCTGCCATGAAGCTTTCATCCATGTATGCAGGTAAGAGTCTAGCTACAGTTTCAGATATTATACGTTTCAAATTTTGTCAGAAAGTTGTTTTCATTGCAAGTTAAATCTTACTGTTAGCTAGCTAGCTGGGGTTAAACGTCACTGTTAGCTAGCTAGCTGACGTTAGACAGGTCGACAGGTAGCCTAGTGTTTAGAGCGTTGGACTAGTAACCGTAAAGGTTGCAAGATCAAATATCTGAGCCGATAAGGTGAAAACCTGTCGTTCTGCAGCTGAACAAGGCAATTAACCCACTGTTCCTAGGCCATCATTGAAAATAAGAAAAATAGATGGCTAGCTAACATTACATTCATGATCTGTGTGTAGTAATGTTATCTCAGAATTCCATTTTGCATTGCTAGTTATAGCCTAATGTTACCTAGCTAACATTGAAGCTAGTTGGTTAACTTTAGCTAGCGATGACAATCGGTTTGTATTGCTAGTACTCTATGGATTTGGATTATTGTTCATTTTTTAGCTATCTAGCTAGCTGGATACATGTCTAAACAAAAGACCCCAAGTTAAAGCTTACTGTTAGCTAGCTAGCTGATGGCTGGCGAGCCAGGTGGCTGGCTCGCTAGCTAACATTACGTTTACAATCTGTGTGTAGTAATGTTATCTCAGAAATGTCATTTCGCATTGCTAGTTATAGCCTAATGTAAGCTAGCTAACTAGTTAACATTGAAACTATTTGGTTAACTTTAGCTAGCTATGGAAATCTGTTTGTATTGCTAGTACTCTATGGATTAGGATTACGGTTCATCGTTTAGCTAGCATGTCTAAACAAAAGACTCCACTTCGCAAAAAGAGTACATGACCCATCAAGTTAGCCATGTGTGTCTGACTTTGATTACGGCTATCTAATGTATAATAATGCCAAAATATTTGTATTTGGAATTTGCCTTTCAGCATCAGTAGAACATGCCTGACTTTCCTCCACCAGTCATACAAGGAGAATGGTCTAATGCCTCCCATCAAAAAGAGAGCTAGCCCAAGCAAGCACAGGTTACACCTGAAGCATGAGGACTTGCAGCGAGTGTTAAACTTCATCAACAACTACGCAGAGGATAATGCAATAGTATTACCAGGATGCCACCCAGGACACAAACACTTAAGTGGAAAGCTGCTACCATCCCATGTGACAAAAGCAGCAGTGTGGCGTCTACGAGGAATCGATGACAACACTTGGCATGTAAAGCGTAAACAACACATTTTGATGATTTAATTGACCTCTAACATGATTGGCACTACTTTTATTGATCTCACATTATTTCTGTATTTTCCAGAGGTACGTGTAGTTGGGCTGTGTGTCATTTAAACTTCTAGTTTCCAAGATGAGGTTTCTGTATGCAGTGCTGCTGCTCTGCACATGTGTAGGTAAGGTAAACTTACCTGATAATGATGCATAAAAAAATTATATTATATTTTACGTTACATTTTCTTTTATTAACTTATCTTAATGTTATTTTGTTGTTTGCAGGTGCACTATCCTTCTGACCCTATGCAGACAGGTCCCATCTATTTTTTAACTCCTCGCAAGCGTGGTTTGTTTGGTGTCTGCTGTGAAGGAATGCCACAACAAGTCAACGACTTGATTCATGAAGGCATGTCATCCAGCAAAGGCAGCAGCGCAGTCATCAACTCCATGCACCATTTCTTCAGTAACTACGGAGTTGGGGAAACAAGTGTGGATCTGAATTGTGATAACTGCAGTAGCCAAAACATGAACAAGTTTGTGTACTGGTTTTGTGCCTGGCGGACCATGCACAACCTCCACAACAGTCCGGACCTTCACTTCCTGATCACAGGCCACACCAAGTTTGCCCCCGACTGGTGCTTCGGCCTCATCAAGCAGCGCTTCAGAAAGACCAGAGTGAACACTTGTCTGAGATTGTTGGTATTGTGAAGGACAGCACTGTGCCAGGGGTCATGTTGGTTAAGTGTGCCTTGAATTCCAAATAAATCACCAACAATGTCACCAGAAAAGCACCCCCACACCATCACACCTCCTCCTCCATGCTTGACGGTGGGAACTCCACATGCGGAGATCATTCATTCACCTACTATGCGTCTTACAAAGACATGGCGGTTGGAACCAAAAATCTCAAATATCAGACCAAAGGACAGATTTCCACCGGTCTAATGTTCATTGCTCATGTTTCTTGGCCCAAGCAAGTATCTTATTCTTATTGGTGTCCTTTAGTAGTGGTTTCTCTGAACAGTTGATGTTGAGATGTGTCTGTTACATGAACTCTGTGAAGCATTTATTTGGGTTGCAATCAGAGGAGCAGTTAACTTGAATGAACGTATCCTCTGCAGGAGAGGTAACTCCCGTTTAACGGCAGTTTCATCATAGCGCTTGATGGTTTTTGCGACTGCACTTGAAGAAACTTTCAGAGTTCTTGATATTTTCCAGATTGGCTGACCTTCATGTCTTAAAGTAATGATGGACTGTTGTTTCTCTTTGCTTATTTGAGCTGTTCTTGCCATAATATGGACTTGGTCTTTTACCAAATAAGGCTATATTCTGTATACCAACCCTACCTTGTCACAACACAACTGATTGGCTCAAAGCCATTAAGAAGGAAAGAAATTCCACAAATTAACTTTTATCAAGGCACACCTGTTAATTGAAATGCATTCCAGGTGAGTACCTCATGAGGCTGGTTGAGAGAATGCCAAGAGTGTGCAAAGCTGTCAAACGGGTGGCTACTATAAAGAATCTCAAATATAAAATGTATTTTAATTTGTTTAACACTTTTTTGGTTACTACATGATTCCATGTGTGTTATTTCATAGTTTTGATGTATTCACTATTATTCTACAATGTAGAAAATAGTAAAAATAAAGAAAAACCCTGGAATGAGTACTGTAGGTGTGTCCAAACTTTTGACTGGTACTGTATATAAAAAAAAACATGTTAACAACCCAACATTGTTAATCAACCAGGTTGTCAACAAAAAACGTATAATTTAATAGTAGTCTTACTTTTTACATTTTTTTATTAATGCGAATGCTGTTTTCTATGCTTGTTTTCCCTTAATACTTTGGGATACCGGTGCTATGTCGGATTTTATGAGGGTTGCCAGATTAGAATAAAAAGCTTTATTTATCTTTTTTTTTTTGTGGTATCGATGAAGGTATTTGAAAGGGGAATGGAGATACATTTTCATTATGGGAAATTAATAAATCAATAAATGTTGGGAAACAGAAGACCTGCCAAAAAAATCTGTTTGGTTTCATTTCCCTTGTGCAACTGCATGGTATTTGCAACTATAATGAGTCTGGACTACGATCAATTCAGCCATATCAATGCAGTTAAACAGGCTACTGAAAAAATAATGAATAATGTTGGCTTACACTTATGGCATTTACTGTACAAGGCCATTTCATGATGATTATTATGGTTGTGTCAATCATGTTATATACTTAGGCTATTGTAACAAGGTATATGCCAGCATTGTAGACCTACTGACTCTGCCCTGAGGCCTACTACACTTTCATGGCAATGGCCGTTAGATCTTACTTTGCCACGTAAGAGCCCTGGTTAGAGTCCCTGTTGCATTTTCACTTTCTTCCGCTTTATTGGTGGCAGCGTTGGGATCACATCACATCACGACTAGTGGTGGGAAGCATTCTGTTTTTCAACATTGTGTTGGGTGTAACTACATTGATATAACTAGTGAACAATGGATAAGCAACAATGGGCATGATGGTTAGAAGTGATCACTACAGGTGTGATCATGCCTTAAATCAAAGTTGCCTGAAGCTGAATGGAAAGTGCTATGCCCTGACCAGTTATTCAGAAGAAAATCCTGTGTGACTGTCTAATTTACACAAGTTAAATTACCAGTCTGGACCCAAAACAAACACATTCAAAAACAACCTTTTTAAAGTGTTATTATAACCATGGTGGTCATTTGTTACTTAAGCTTATACAGTTGAAGTCGGAAGTTTACATATACTCTGGTTGGAGTCATTAAAACCTGTCTAGGACTGGGGTTCCGCTAGCGCATTCCTCTCTTTAGAACTTTAGATACACTTCTCCTTAATGCAACCGCTGTGTCAGATTTACGGAAAAAGCATCATCTGAGACCAGCGCTCAGAGCCCAAACCAGCCAAAAGAAATATCCGCCATGTTGCGCCGTCAACATTAGTCTGAAATAGCATTATAAATATTAACTTACCTTTGATGATGTTCATCAGAATGCACTCCCAGGAATCGCAGTTCCACAATAAATGTTTGTTTTGTTCGATAATGTCCATCATTTATGTCCATTTATGTCAAAATAGCTTCTTTTGTCAGGGAGTTTGGTAAACAAATCCAAAAGCGCGTTCAGGTCCAGTCGGACAAAAAGTTCAAAAAGTTATATTACAGGTCGAAGAAACTTGTCAAACTAAGTATAGAATCAATCTTTAGGATGTTTTTATCATAAGTGTTCAATAATGTTCCAACCGGATAATTCCATTGTCTGTAGAAAAGCAATGGAACGAGAGATACCTCTCATGTGAAATGCGCGTGACTGAGAACGAGGCTGCTGGCAGACCCCTTAGTCAAACAGCTCCCATCCGGCCCCCCTTCACATGAGAAGCCTGAAACAACGTTCTAAAGACGATTGACATCTAGTGGAAGCCTTAGGAAGTGCAACATAACCCATATCCCACTGTGAATTCGATAGGGGCTGAGTTAAAAAACTACAAACCTCAGATTTCCCACTTCCTGTTTGGATGTAGTCTCAGGTTTTTGCCTGCCATATGAGTTCTGTTATACTCACAGACATCATTCAAACACTTTTAGAATAGAGTAGGAGGCAGTTCACTCTGGGCACGCTATTCATCCAAAAGGGAAAATGCTGCCCCCTATCCCAAAGAAGTTTTAACAACCCAATATTGTTAATCAACGAGGTTGTCACCTAAATAATTATAATACAATAGAAGCTTTTCGTTGTTTTTATTTTATTAAGCCAATACTGTTTTCTATGCTTGTTTTAGCTTAATACTTTGGAATACTGGTGCACTTGTAGTCAGAAAGGCCCTTTTTTCTTGTAGGCAAACTTAGGCCCGACAAGATTTTCTTCATAACGCAGTTCATATTTTGTGGAGCATACATTACACAATTTTCTTCATAATACATTTAATACAACACCCCACTTTTTGTTTACATTACATCATTTCTTTCATAATGCATTTTATGCAAGGCTTGTTAAATTTTATGAGGGTTGCCAGATTCGAGAAAAAATACAGATTATTTGTATTTATTTTTTGATATCGATGAAGGTATTTGATTAGGGAATGGTGATACATTTTTATGATGGGAAATTATAATACACACCATAATACACACACACGCACAAAAACAGTTACACAGATAGAGCCAACTGATGACTTTTGTATGAACTATTTGTATCTAGTTGTCATGTATTCATCATCTTTAACTGGTTAAATGTTTAGTCAGTAATGATTAACATGGTTAACAGTCGTAAATCTCTGCTTGATTTAACTTTTGCTATGAATACACACATTCTGTATTTCCACTGAAGAAAGCAATAATTAATCAACACACCAATGTAAATAAAATGGAAATTGTTCTCTGTAAATAAGTGGTGAGAAATGCTCAGTCTGAAACCATTCTGCTATGGGTTTCACAGCCCTATAATATTGATACAAGTTATATCACCTTAAAAGGGGTTTATTTACAACCTATGGGGTATAAGATGTTGGACAAGTGGCATAGGAAGGTCTGACATATAACCCCTAACTTGAGTTCAGTCTTTGCCAATGAGAACCAAGAGGGGCCTAGCTTCGTCCTTCATGACTGGGAAAGGCCTCGATTCTACGCTGTATAAAATCCTAGATCCATCTCATTAGATCAGAACAGGATGGATCAAAAGTGATTCACATTACTGGTTTGCATCCTAAAAAAAGGATAGCTGTGTTTTGCTGCATAACACTTACAGTATTTGTCTACCCATATGATGTAGATCATTGTCAGGTTAAGTTTTAATGACTCCAACCTAAGTGTATGTAAACTTCCGACTTCAACTGTAGATGTTGTGCTCTGGTACTGACATTGAACGCGTTAGATTGCTCTGAGCTATGCACCAATGTGTTCATGATTTAGTCAGAATGAAATAAACTATGAAGCCTGCTGGCAAATCTGAAAAACTAAAAGAATGAGAGCGAGAGAGAGAGAGAGAGAGACTCCCCATGGTGTGTGTCAGTGGCTTTCGAGCCGAGACCTGAGACCTTCAAACTATTACGTAATTCACACCAACATCAAACTTTCCCATACACTTTCATCCCTCAAATGTGTTCCAAAGCTAAGTTTGCGTTCCATTCAATCTCCACATCCCACAGCATCTCTTCTTTAGATGTTGTTATATATGCATAATCCTGTTATATGTTAATCACTCAGTAGGCCCACACAATGTTAGGGCTCACTTAGGGCTCTGCATCTTACCATCCCAAATTTTACTTACAGAAATATTTCCAACAATTTATGTTTTTGTTCAACATAACCTTAAACAAACACTTGGGAAAACAATGGAAATGATCAGGGGTCTAAAACCATTCAGGAGCAACTACATTGTAAATGGCATATTGCATGCTTGTCTTGCTGGCATTACAAAATATTGACTTAAAAAATGCTTCAGTTGTAAATAGACTTTAACATGAAATTGAAACATTATCACTTCCCTAAGGGGGAATGGTTTTGTTCCTGGCAACAGAATCCTTTAAACAAATACACATTTCAAGAAAGTAAGATATGGAAAGCATTTCACTGTAAGGTGAAATGTTGTATTCGGCGCACGTGACAAATAAACTTTGATTTGATTTGGAAGACAATACATAGATATGACAAAGAGTATTGCATTGCACAAGGTTGTGTGATCTACTGAAGAGTAAGGTTGAGTGTTAGGTGTAATTATAAGTTTAAGGTGAAATGTGTATGGACAGCAGTGACAGACAATGCGTTCATCAAAGAAGTAAATTACATTCAAAAAAGAAAACATTTGTCAAGGCTGATTTTCTGCTATTGTGTTCGATGGTTGGAGATACAGTACACGGCATAGGGTAGAAGGGCAGATGGTTAAGGAGGTCTCCTGAATTGTACATTTTGCATTTCAGTCATTTAGCAGACGCTCTTATCCAGAGTGACTTACAGTAAATAGGAAGTGTATACTTTTTTTGTCCTGGTCCCCAGTGGGAAACAAAACCACAACCCTGGCGTTGCAAGCGCCATGCTCTACCAACTGAGCCAAGCCGAAGACAACTCTGCACTCTCCAAGACCCCTTTGTTTAGCCCTGCAGCCATGGCCTTGGTCTAAACCTGTCTAGTGACTGCTCAACCCTGAAATGTTTTTAAAAACTTGTTAAGATTTATACTGAAGACATGTCAAACTGGACAGCTTACGTCCTAAAGACACTTCATGGTTCCATGGTGTGCCAATCTGACGATGAGAGGCCTACTGTACACAAAGCAAGGTGCCACACCACACCCACCAAAATAGCAAGCTTGCCAAAAAATGATTGAGGTCGAAACTTAAATTAGTTCACTTTAAAAATATATATAATTACATCCCTCTCCTTCATATTGTTTTTGCGTTATTTTTGCTGAACAAAAATATGAACGCAACAAAGTACAATGTTGGTCCCATGTTTCATGAGATCCCAGAAATGTTCCATAAGCACAAAAAGCTTTTTTCCTCAAATATTGTGCACACATTAGTTTACATCCCTGTTAGTGAGCATTTCTCCTTTGGCAAGATAATCCATCCACTTAACAGGTGTGGAATATCAAGAAGCTGATTAAGCAGTATGATCATTACATAGGTGCACCTTTTGCTGGGGACAATAAAAGGCCATTCTAAAATGTGCAGTTTTGTCACAAAAAACAATGCCACAGATGTCTCAAGTTTTGAGAGAGTGTGCATTTGGCACTCTGACTGCAGGAATGTCCACCAGAGCTGTTGCTAGAGAATTGAATGTTAATTTCTCTATCATAAGCCGCGTCCAACATCATTTTAGAGAATTTGGCAGTACGTCCAACTGGCCTCACATTTGCAGACCACGTTGTGGCAAAATCCTGCATGGAGCCTTCATGATGCGCTGCCACTTTAAGAGCGCATCAACAGCCAGGAAGGAGGAAATAAAGATGGCTCTTAAAGTGTTTAACTCGATCGCCGGTGTTACCACTCTAGGTCGTGATGTATCTTTTTGGTCAGCACCGGCTATTGATCGCATGGATTAGTAGCAACATTGTTACGAAGCTTTGACATACAAACCAACAAACCATCAGACGGACAGACAGTGCAACTGCAAGCCTGAAGTCAACAGCCTCTCTCTCTCTCTTTCTCTCTCTCTCGCTCTCTCTCTCTCTCTCATTTCCCCTCTATCGCTCCAGCGCTTTACACTGTAGCAGACTTTGCCTTTTTGTCAATATGCTCCCTTTGATGTTTAGTGTCGTTAGACTATTAGTTCCCTGCCAGTTGTATTTGGTGTGATATTTTAGTTAAGGGAGTTTGCGTGAGAGTATTGTTTAATATTGTTTGAACTGTATTGATTTGGTGTGGGACTATTTACATTTGGCCGAGAAATGTGAAATTTTAAGGCCTTTGTTTGGTCTATGAACACCCACCCCCACACACCCATTCATATCACCTGCACTCCCCTCCTGGGAGGTAATACAGATTATTGCAAATCCTCTAATGTTGATGACTGGGTTCTTCTTGTCAATTGTTTCTATGAAGTTGCCGTTAAATTGCTCTGCCCTTATTGTTGTATGAGGTATTATTGGTTGGGTTACCCCTGTGCTGTGACGTGTGTTTTATATGGTGTGTCTTTATTTGTTATCTCCAATGGCTATCTGACAAACAGGCTACACTCTAGGCAGTCTCTTCTGCTGATGTGTGTGGGTCTGATAGTGGTACACTCTCTATCCTACTCTTTTCCTTTCGGCAGGGTTAATACTTGCCTGGCAACCGAACAAAATCTTTATCTTTACCCCTCTCTAGCAATACCGCTACAACGTATAAACACTCCAGCCCAGGACCTCCACATCCAGCCACTGGACAGCTGATGAAACTGTGGGTTTGCACATCTGAAGAATTTCTGCCAGAAACCGTCTCAGGGAAGCTCAACTGCGAGCTCGTCGTCCTCATCAGGGTCTTGACCAGACTTCAGTACTACATTGTAACCGACTTCAGTGGGAAAATGCTCACCTTCGATGGTGACTGAAACGCTGGAGAAGTGTGCTCTTCACGGATGAATCCCTGCTTCAACTCTAATGGGATAGATGGCAGGCAGCGTGTATGGCTGTCTGTTTGCTGATGTCAACGTTGTGAACAGAGTGCCAGATGATGGCGGTGTGGTTATGATATGGGCAGGCATACGCTAGAGACAACGAACACAATTGCATTTTATTGATGGCAATTTGAATGCACAGAGATACCGTGACGAGATCCTGAGGCCCATTGTAGTCCCATTCATCCGCTGCCATTGCCTCATGGTTCGGCATGATAATGCACATCCCCATGTCACAATGATCTGTACACAATTCCTTGATGCTGAAAATGTCCCAGTTCTTCCATGGCCTGCATCCTCCCCAGACATGTCACTTATTGAGCGCGTTTGGGATGCTCTGGATCTACGTTACGACAGCGTGTTCCAGTTCCTGCCAGTATCCAGCAACTTCATACAGCCATTGAAGAGGAGTAGGACAACATTCCACAGGCCACACTCAACAGCCTGATCAACTCTATGTGAAGGAGATGTGTCGCACTGCATGAGGCAAATTTGTTTTCTGGTCCACACTCCTACCTTTTTTTAATGGTATCTGTGACCAACAGATGCATATCTGTATTCCCAGACATGTGAAATTCATAGATTAGGGCCTAATGAATTTATTTTTGACTGATTTCCTTATATGAACTGTAACTCAGAAATATCTTTGAAATTGTTGAATGCTGCGTTTATAAACTCAGCAAAAAAAGAAACATCTTCTCACTGTCAACTGTGTTTATTTTCAGCAAACTTAATTAACATGTGTAAATATTTGTATGAACATAGCAAGATTCAACAACTGAGACACAAACTGAACAAGTTCCACAGACATGTGACTAACAGAAATGGAATAATGTGTCCCTGAACAAGGTGGGGGGGTCAAAATCAAAAGTAACAGTCAGTATCTGGTGTGGCCACCAGCTGCATTAAGTACTGCAGTGCATCTCCTCCTCATGGACTGCACCAGATTTGCCAGTTCTTGCTGTGAGATGTTACACCACTCTTCCACCAAGGCACCTGCAAGTTCCTGGACATTTCTGGGGGGAGTGGCCCTAGCCCTCACCCTCCGATCCAATAGGTCCCAGACGTGCTCAATGGGATTGAGATCCCGTTTCTTCGCTGGCCATGTGAGAACTCTGACATTCCTGTCTTGCAGGAAATCAAGCACAGAACGAGCAGTATGGCTGGTGGCATTGTCATGCTGGAGGGTTGAGCCTGCAGGAAGGGTACCACATGAGGGAGGATGATGTCTGTAACGCACAGCATTGAGATTGCCTGCAATGACAACAAGCTCAGTCCGATGATGCTGTGACACATCCCCCTAGACCATGACGGACCCTCCACCTCCAAATCGATCCCGCTCCAGAGTACAGGCCTCGGTGTAATGCTCATTCCTTCGACGATAAACGCGAATCCGACCATCATCCCTGGTGAGACAAAACCGCGACTCGTCAGTGAAGAGCACTTTTTGCCAGTCCTGTCTGGTCCAGCGACAGTGGGTTTGTGCCCATAGGCGACGTAGTTGCTGGTGATGTCTGGTGAGGACCTGCCTTACAACAGGCCTACAAGTCCTCAGTCCAGCCTCTCTCAGCCTATTGCGGACAGTCTGAGCACTATGGCAAGACTTGACAATGGCTGTCTAGCAATTATCAACAATCAATTTGACATAGATGTTTTTATATAATAATGGGAAAATATTGTACAATCCAGGTGTGCAAAGCTCTTAGACTTACCAAATAAGACTCCGCTGTAATCGCTGTCAAAGGTGCTTCAACAAATGACTCGGGTGTGAACACTAAAAACATGTTTCACTTAGTTATTATGGGATATTTTGTGTAGATGGGTGAGATCATTTTTATCCATTTTTAACTCAGGCTGTAATACAACAATGTGGATTAAGTCAAAGGGTATGAATACTTTCTGAAGGCACTGTAGCTGTTATGAATGCATTCATTCATAAGGACACCGACAGTAAAGTGTTACCGTTATTTTATCTAAAGGAATGCATTTATTCATTTCAGAACCATTTTGTAATTGCCAGGGAGGAGTCTGATTTCCTAGTTAGAGCAACACACTTTTTTTGCTACAGCAAGGACAATTTCAGTTCAATTTTATATGACAGTTATTTGTAAGGTTTACCTTCTCAAAATTACCCAGAAGGCGGTTTGGGGTCTGTGGAACAAGATTATTCATGACTAATGGAAGCATGTCATATACCTCCTCCTGACAAAATGCTTGTAATTTGACAGTCCCATGTAGTGTAGAAAAGTACTTTCTGTTATTCCACACCTGAAACATATTGCTCGTATATCAGGATAATTTCTATTCAACCTGTCAGATACCGTTGATAAAGGAAATTATATTGTATAAATCTATACTGAACAAAAATATAAATGCAACATGCAGCAATTCTACTGAGTTACAGTTGATATAAGGAAATCGGTCAATTGAAATAAAAATAAAATAATAAATTAGGCCCTAATCTATGGATTTCACATGACTTTTTCCATCTGAGCCAAATAAGTTTTATTAGCTCATCTAAACTCACGATAGGAGTTCCATAAAAACTGTCTGATATTTTTATTTAATTAAATAATGCAAGCTAATGTTAGTCTATTTCCAAAGTCGAATGAATATCAAATTTAAAACATTGTTGTCACGACTTCCGCCGAAGTCGGTCCCTCTCCTTGTTCGGGCGGCGTTCGGCGGACGACATCACCGGCCTTCTAGCCATCGCCGATCCACTTTTCATTTTCCATTTGTTTTGTCTTTGTTTTTAACACCTGGTTTCAATCCCCCAATTACTTGTTCATTATTTACCCTTATTTACCCTCTGTTCCCCCATGGGTTTTTGTGAGTGATTGTTTTGTATGTAGTGAGGTCCGTTTATGTGGGCTCTCTTTTGTATTGCATTTGATTTATGTTGAGTAAAATATGTTTATTTACTCATATCTGCGGTCCTGCGCCTGACTCCTAAACAGCAACACACAGACCTCATTACAATTGTAGCTAGCCAAGGACTGATGCAAGAAATTCACATCTGTCCAGACTAAATGTGAAAATGACAGCCCTTTTTAAAAGTAAATGAATTTCACTTGCAAACTTTCTCATTGTTGGTCCTGTGTTCAAAATGTATCAAATTTTGATGTGTGTTTGTGAGGCGGATGAATGTATCATCAGCATAGTGTCTTGCTTCTTCTCCTCTTTCCTATTAGCCATGTGCAGAATGTCATTCACTTTTCTACCTTATAATTACGGCAAAATAATGCACATTCCCCACACTTGCTGTTTGTTGTATGGGCTCACTCTTGAAATGATCACCTTCCTCTCTCTCAACCAATGGCAGTAAATCTTGGGATATACATTACCGGTCATACCCTACATTACTCATCTCATATGTATATACTGTACTCTATACCATCTACTGCATCTTGCCTATGCCGTTCGGGTATCACTCATTCATATATTTTTATGTACATATTCGTATTCATTCCTTTACACTTGTGTGTATAAGGTAGTTGTTGTGAAATTGTTAGGTTAAATTACTTGTTAGATATTACTGCATGGTCGGAACTAGAAGCACAAGCATTTCGCTGCACTCACATTAACATCTGCTAACCATGTGTATGTGACAAATACATTTTATTTTATTTTATTTGAATACTGTTTGTCTCATGAAATGGGTTCTTGTGCTGACGTTGCTTCCAGAGGCAGTTTGAAACTCGATAGTGAGTGTCGCAACCGAGGACAGACGATTTTTACGTGCTTTAGCACTCAGCGGTCCCGTTCTGTGAGCTTGTGTTCTACCACTTCATGAATACTTTGTTACCATTTCACAATAACAGCACTTACAGTTGACCGGGGCAGCTCTAGCAGGGCAGAAATTTGACGAACTGACTTGTTGGAAAGGTGGCATCCTACAGTATTACAGTGCCGTGTTGAAAGTCATTGAGTTCTTCAGTAAGACCATTATACTGTCAATGTTTGTCTATGGAGATTGCATGGCTGTGTTTTCGATTTTATAGACCTGTCAGCAACAGGTGTGGTTGAAATAGCAGGATCCTCCCATTTGAAGGGGTGTCCACATACTTTGTGTATGTTGCAGCTCTTGTCCTCATTGACCCATTGCCGTTCTCCTTGTCCTTATTGTGACCTGACTGATCCCTGGGATTCCTAACAACACATGCACTTCAACTACTCTGAGGACCTTCAATGGATTGATCTGGAATTCTAGTGTGTGTTCTGGGAATTAGATTTATGGTTGAACAGATAATCCTAGTTAATTTATGAAGTCCATCCTAATCCCCTGCCTCAACCATAGAGCACACAATCTAATTTGATTTATATACCACCTCCTTATACTGTATGTTGAATAAATCAGCCTCTTAATCCGGGTCCAACTGTGCCCACTATTTAAGCAAATGCATATGAAATAATAACATTAAAATGATTTTAGAGCTTCCCTCAGCCATCACCTGCTTTTTCCTGACAATGACAGTGGGTTAAATACTGTAACAACACAGAATAAACCATTTAGAGTCCATCCTAATCCCCTGCCTCAACCATAGAGCACACAATCTAATTTGATTTATATACCACCTCCTTATACTGTATGTTGAATAAATCAGCCTCTTAATCCGGGTCCAACTGTGCCCACTATTTAAGCAAATGCATATGAAATAATAACATTAAAATGATTTTAGAGCTTCCCTCAGCCATCACCTGCTTTTTCCTGACAATGACAGTGGGTTAAATACTGTAACAACACAGAATAAACCATTTAGAGCCCCATGTTGTTAGTTGAATGCCCATTACTGGTTATCACGTATTAACCATTTATTCACATTACTAACTTTACTTTAATAAAATATTTCAGATGTATATATTACTTAGTTTTTATCTGATTACTTTAAGTCATCATCTCATCTCTGCTCAGGCAATAGCAGCCAGCCATACAACCATCTGTTATCTCTGTCCTCCTCATTGAACGAGTCATCCTATTTAGCTAGGCTAGCAGCTAGCTGGTTGATGAAAACATTTATACTAGTTCTTCAAAGTAGATAACGTATACTTTCAAGATCGCTTATTACCAATAACTACAACTATCAATTGGGTAGAGCTACCTCATAAACTGTCTCTATCCCACTTGTCGTTGTGTTGTGTACATTCCTCTCATAGGGTTTCATATGGTCTGTATGTATCCACCTCTGGGCCGGGAAGAACAGGTGATGTGGATTATGGTAATTGTAGTTAATTACTACTTTTCTGCACAGAACTAGGTTGAATATTTGCCTAATGAAAACTTACAAACAGCCCATCGTCACACATAGTTATTGACTACATTTCTCTTGTGAATAATATGATTTCTAAACTAGATGGAATTTAAGTAATTGAACTGTTAAAAGTTGTTTAATAACCCTCCCCCCCCCAAAAAAAAAATTACATTTCGGTTCATCTTTCAGCCATAGTGTTTGCTCTCTGTGTTACACCAAGTGTAGCACGCTTTACTAGTTTGCTATTCTTGTTTGCTCACCAGATTTGCTATTGCTAGTGCCAACTAGCCACTTTACCGATACGGTATTAGTTTTGCTACTCACCACCTCTGCCGTAGGACAGCTCATGTTCTCTTTATCCGATGAAGACCTGTTCCCGGATACCCCAATACAGCATTCTATCAGACCGAGCCAGCAGATTCAACCATCCCCTGCTGCCCACGTCACTTCGACATAGTCTGGGAGAGATACAGATCTCCCCGCACAGCCTACAGCGGCAACAAGTCCAAGCCACTAGCCATCACTGGTGGTCGGCCTCCGGAGTTACTCCAAGAGCGGGAAATCCCTTTTCGCTAGGTAGATTCCAAAGCTCTAGTGTTTTCGATCTACACCAGTTCCCTCAGCAGAGAGGGCCCCGCTAGTACGTCCACTGCTGCCAGAGCCGAGCACCCGACTTCCGATGATGACCTCACGTCCCCCAAACCCATTCGTTGTGACGTCACCCACCAGGCTCCAGCTGGAAGAGCTGAATCTCTACCACCATCAACATCCCAGCCATGGCAGCCAAACTCTCATCTCACCCCAACACCCCCTTCGTCCAGTTCTTCCTCAATGGCCTCACCCACAGTTTCTCCCCCAGTCTCATCACCCTGCCATAATCATCCTTCACATGCCCCAAGCTCCAGACTGTAATCACAGAACCGGAAGCAGTGGAAACTGGAAACTCTTCTTGCCAAGGAGATGAAGGAAGGATTAATGATCGGCCCCTTCTCATCACCATCCTTCCCCATCTACAGGATCAGCCCCATAGGGATAGCTACATGTAAGTACTCTGGAAAGAAACAAATCATCACTGACCTCTCTGACCCCTGCAACAGCCACATCCCCAGTATTAACAGCCTTATTCCCGGCTAAGACTTCTCTGTTGAGTACCACATAGTCAACCAGACCATCTCGATGATAAACTCGCAGGACATAACGCTTGGCTTACCAACGATGACGTCATCAGCACCTTCAAGGTCCTTCCTCTGGTCCCAGAATACTTGCATTTTTGTGGGGTCTGCTGGAAGTGCCAATACTACTTTGCAGTCCCCCTCAGCTTCGGCTGCAAGAGTAGCCCCAGGCTCTTTGACTCCCTTTCCGATCCTGACCAACAAACTGCCATATGTCCTCCACCTCCTGGACGACTTCCTTGCCATCGACTATCTATCATCTCGTCCCACACAAGGTGAGAACAACCTATAGAAATAGCAATTCCTCAAGGTTTATCAGCTGTTTTGTCCAGGGGTGAAACTAAACAATTTAAAAAGGGTTTAATTTGTAAAGATTTGTCTTTTTGCTTTTAAAATATTTGACCTTTCAATATGTGGCATACCGGAAAGCAAAACCAGTCATAATGTTTTCATCTGATTGTCAAACAAAACACTTCAAATGCTTCTTAGGCTACCTGCACACGTTCATCCACTCTAAAATATTTCCAGCATCCAACAGTGCACCATCCATTTGATGAATGAAAAAAGACATCTGCTAGAAAATCACCAGAAAGTGTAATGACATTTGCAGATTGAGACACTAACCAGGATTGAGTTTAGGTTGATGCGTCCTCTGTTGTCCGCGGGCGCCTTGGTCTTGGCATGTCATCTCTGTCTTGGCAAAATTTCAGTGTTCTTGTTCTAGAGAGAAACCCACACCACATTCAGGAACGTACACCAACTTTTTCAAGTCCATTTAAAAAATGTTTGTGACTGATGTGTTAATGATAATTATAATGTATAAGCCTAAGGTTTTGTTGACATCTTTGATCTAATTATTGTGATAGGCTAATCTTTTACTGGTACTGCGTATCACCACTATTTGTTTTACTGGTACTGTACTCCATACTGGACCGTACCGGGTTCACTTTCAACCCTGGTTATATTGTACAGTGTGGTAATAAAAAGGCGTTAGGATTTCCCCAAAATTTGACCTTTTCCTGATGAATTGTTAGGGGACCCATTTAGTAAACCTGCGGGGAACACACTCCCTTCCAACCAATATCGCAGACCTGTCAAACATCCGAAGGATACATTCTGAAGAGTAAAGGCGAGGCCAGACTGGCCTGCTGATTTTATCTGTATCCGTGATTTCCAATAATTTCTCAATAGGAGTCGTAGGTTTATGTTCTGCGAAGATGACACATCCATACAATTTCCATCCATTTTCATGGACAAAAAGTTGACGAGTTGAACTTTTGAAGGGCCGACAGATACGTAACCATCCGTTTAGCAAAGAGGGAATTTTATGTCAAATCAAAATCATATAGAATTTTATTGGTCACATACACATGGTAAGCAGATGTTATTGCAAGTGTAGCGAAATGCTTGTCACGCTCTCCACACGCGCGTGGACTACGGACCAAAATTGATTTGTTCTAATTTGGTGTCCATTCTCCAGGGATCAGTATGGCTTTGCCCTTAAGGTCTGTCTCTGTGAAAGGGAAGAGGGCCCGGAATTCTGCTCTGTTTGGGAATGGCCTCCAACTGTTTTGAGAAATGTTGCCTCCTTTATGTCAGAAGGGAGTCTGGTTTACTGAGTCAGTTTAGCAACAGAGCAGACAGGGTACCTTCCCCAAGTGGCTTTGCAGGACCTGGATACTAAGGTGGAGCGCAGCCAAGGTGTCAGCCAAACTATTTACACTACACTCTGTATTGGGCGGTGGAGTGTGTGTGTGTGGATTAGCTTAATTTATAACCTTTCAGTGATACCCATCCCGGATCCGGGATCCTCCTCATCAAAAAAGCTGACTAGCATAGCCTAGCCTAACGGGACAGGGATATCATATAATATAATTTTCATGAAATCACAAGTCCAATACAGCAAATGAAAGATAAACATCTTGTGAATCCAGCCATCATTTCAGATTTTTAAAATGTTTTACAGCGAAAACACAATATGTATTTATATTAGCTAACCACAATAGCCAAACACACAACCGCATATTTTCACCATGTTTCCACCGCACAGGTAGCTTTCACAAAACCGACAAAATAGAGATATAATTAGTCACTAACCAAGAAACAACTTCATCAGATGACAGTCTTATAACATGTTATACAATACATTTATGTTTTGTTCGAAAATGTGCATATTTGAGGTATAAATCATAGTTTTACATTGCAGCCACCATCAAAAATAGCATCAAAGCAGCCAGAATAATTACAGAGAGCAACGTGAAATACCTAAATACTCATCATAAAACATTTATGAAAAATACATGGTGTACAGCAAATGAAAGATAAACATCTTGTGAATCCAGCCAATATTTCAGAAGTGTTTTACAGCGAAAACACAATATAGAATTATATTAGCTTACCACAATAGCCAAACACACAACCGCATTTATTCACCGCAAAGGTAGCTTTCGCAAAAACCAGCAATAAATATAAAATTAATCACTAACCTTTGGACAACTTCATCAGATGACAGTCTTATAACATCATGTTATACAATATATTTATGTTTTGTTCGAAAATGTGCATATTTAGAGCTGCAAATCGTGGTTATACATTGTGAATACGTAGCAACATTTTCCCAGAATGTCCGGAGATATTTTGGACACTCACCTAATCTGACCAAAGAACTCATCATAAATTTTACATAAAAATACTTGTTGTATGGCAAATGAAAGATACACTGGTTCTTAATGCAACCGCTGTGTTAGATTTTTTAAAATAACTTTACTACAACATACAAAATACATTATTGTGAGACAGCGCTCACATATTCTCCGCCCTGTTGGATTCTACATATTCCACAGAAATACGAAATAACATCATACATTTTTTCTTACTTTTGCTGAGCTTCCATCAGAATGTTGTGCAAGGAGTCCTTGGTCCAGAATAAATCGTTGTTTGGTTTTAGAATGTCCATTTCTTCTGTCGAATTCGCGCCACAATGCTAGCCAAAGTTGCTAACATTCCCATCCTCTCTTGGCGCAAAGAACGGAAAACTCCAAAAGTCCCAATAAACGTTGAATAAACTGATAAAACTCGGTTGAAAAAAACTACTTTATGATGTTTTTCTAATATGTATCAAATAAAATCAGAGCCGGAGATATTCGCTGTGTATACCGAACGCTTTTCAGAAGACAATGTGGAGCTCCTTCGCCGCCTTGGAAAACTGACAAAATGGCAGACCTGTCACTCCAAAAGCTCTCATTCGACCTCAGATCAAGCTGGACACCCCATTCCACCTTCCACTGCCTGTTGACATCTAGTGGAAGGCGTATGAGGTGCATGTATATCGATAAATATAAGGCAATTGAATAGGCAGGCCCTGAAACAGAGCCTCGTTTTAAGATTTTTCACTTCCTATATTGAAGTTTGCTGCCAAATGAGTTCTGTTTTACTCACAGATATAATTCAAACAGTACTAGAAACTTGAGAGTGTTTTCTATCCAATAGTAATAATAATATGCATATTGTATGATCTAGAATAGAGTACGAGGCCGTTTAAATTGGGCACGATTTTTTCCAAAGTGAAAACAGCGCCCCCCTATTGACAAGAAGATGAAGATGATCTTCATGTGGGCAGATGTCTGTTTATGCAGGTAAAAAGTGTATACCGATGCATCGATGGCGTATGAAAACATTACCACAGAGTTCCACTGATGGAAGAGTTCCACTGATTCCACTGATGGAGGGATTGGAGGGATTGTGCGTTCCTGGAGTAACTCGGGCAGTTGTTGTTGCCATCCTGTACCTGTCCCGCAGGTGTGATGTTCGGATGTACCGATCCTGTGCAGGTGTTGTTACACGTGGTCTGCCACTGCGAGGACGATCAGCTGTCCGCCATGTCTCCCTGTAGCGCTGTCTTAAGCGTCTCACAGTAAGGACATTGCAATTTATTGCTCTGGCCACATCTGCAGTCCTCATGCCTCCTTGCAGCATGCCTAAGGCACGTTCATGAAGATGAGCAGTGACCCTGGGCATCTTTCTTTTGGTGTTTTTCAGAGTCAGTAGAAAGGCCTCTTTATAGTGCCCTACGTTTTCATAACTGTGACGTTAATTGCCTACCGTCTGTAAGCTGTTAGTGTCTGAACGACAGTTCCACAGGTGCATGTTCATTAATTGTTTATGGTTCATTGAACAACCATGGGAAACAGTGTTTAAACCCTTTACAATGAAGATTTGTGAAGTTATTCAGATTTTTACGAATTAGCTTTGAAAGACAAGGTCCTGAAAAAGGGACTTTTCTTTTTTTGCTGAGTTGATATGCTGTATTCTATACCATCTACTGCATCTTGCCTATGCCACACAACCATCGCTCATCCATATATTTATATATACATATTTTTATTCATCCCTTTACATTTGTGTATATAAGGTAGTCATTGCGAATTTGTTAGATTGCTTGTTAGATATTACTGCATTGTCGGAACTAGAAGCACAAGCATTTCGCTACACTCGCATTAACATCTGCTAACCACGTGTATGTGACAAAGTTTGATTTGATTTATGTTTTAGTCAAACATTATATCGGTTTGGGCTTCTTGTTGTTAATTTGCAGTCTATAAATTATTTGTAATAATGTTCCGCCCCACCGGCCATCCTCTCAAGATAAAATCGGCCGTCGGCTGAATCTAGTTGATGATCCCTGCAATACAGTACCGTAGCCTACCTACTAACTACATTAGACTGCAGGTCCATTGGGCGCCATTTCTAGTAGCATACTGTAGGCTACATGCAGCTACAGCATCTCTCGTGTGAATTATGTGGTACTGGATTATAATAAATTGACATATTTGTGTGTGGGGTGTGGCTATTTTTCGTTAGGGGAATTCCATTTTTTATTGTTTTATTATGTTCAAAGCAAGTAAAAGGCAGAATAAATCATTGGGAAAATAGCAATTAGATTGTGAGAGCATTTACAAGGTAAATTCATAGAACATGGACAGACCTAGCAAGCAACAATATATGTTATGCAAATGGTTTACACCATTTAAAGGGAAAACAAGCTAAATAAAAAAGTATCTTTATATGATGAAATTGAGGTCAGAGATTTTGAGGTGGAGATTAAACGCTTTAGAGGACATTTAAGCCATGAATACATTGCATGTTTGCCCCTTTCAGTTCTAATTAATGCACTGAATGAGTGGAGGAGTTCCAGCATCTGATCAAATTTCTTTTTATTATTTAAATATGAATTAAACCTACAAGTTCATCCTTAAGAGTCTATTGATGCACCCGTGCATAAATCGAAGTAACATCTTAAAAAAATCCCAATCAAAATTTGTCACTTTAAGATAGAGGTATAAGATATTTGGCTGCGTCTCAATCCACCGTATCAGCCTATCAGCCTTCCGCATCTGAGGAGGAAGGTGGCCGAGCTACAGCAGTGTTTTTCAGACCATGAGACATCCTGAAAATCGGTCTTCTCACAAGGTGTTTAGCCTACAAAACTAATATGAATGCGGTCTCCATTTTTCTCTATGTCACGACTTCCACCGAAGGTGGCTCCTCTCCCTTTACGGGCGTCGCTCGGCGGTCGTCGTCACCGGTCTACTAGCTGCCACCGATTCCTTTTTCTTTTCTGTTAGTTTTGTCTTGATTGTTTTCACCTGTTACTTATTTGTTATTAATTATGGCCTATTTAAACTTCCAGGGCCCGCCTGATTTTGTGCAGGCTTATTCTTACTGTCAATGGTGAAATTGTTTTGCTTACGTATTTTTGCTGTCTGTTATTTTTCCCTGGTTTTGGGGACATACCTGTTTATTGGTCATTTTGCCTGTTTGTTGGCTAGACCCAGCTTAATAAACGTATCCATTGGAAGCATTGCTCTCTGCGCCTGACTCCACACCCACCACTCCTAGCTATCCTTGACAGAAGCCCGCACCCGAAGCCATGGAGTCAGCAGGAGCAGCTGCGCCCCCTCTCCCATCCATGGAAGAGCGTGTCCTCCATCACACAGCCATTCTACACCGGATCGGGACGGCGATGGATCAGATGATTGAGAGAATGGACAGATGGGAGAGGAGCGGCCTCCCTACTTCGTCTCCAGCTCCTCTTCAGCCTGCGCTATCAACTTCTCCGGTGGCGTCCGGACCCAGCGCTCTTCGGCTCGCGCCCCGGAGGGAGTACGATGGAACGGCTGCCGGGTGCAAGGGATTTTTGCTCCAGCTAGAACTTTACCTGGCTACCGTTCGCCCAACTCCCTCTGGAGAGGAGAGTGTGAGTCTCCTCGTCTGGAGAGGAGAGTGTGAGCGTCCTCATCTCCTGCCTGACGGGCAGAGCCCTGGAGTGGGCCAACGTGGTCTGGGAGGGTCCAGAATCAGCGAGGGACCACTACCCTGAGTTCACCCTCCAATTCCGGGCTGTGTTCGACCACCCACCGGAGGTTCGAGCGGCGGGTGAACGGCTGTTCCACCTTAGGCAGGAGACGAGGAGCGCGCAGGACTTCGCGCTGGAGTTTCGGACCCTGGCCGTTGGAGCGGGGTGGAACGACAGGGCCCTGATGGACCACTACCGGTGTAACCTCCGGGAGGAAATCCGCAGGGAGCTAGCTTGTCGGGACGCCACCCTCACCCTAGACGAACTCTTCGACATGTCAATCCGACTGGACAACCTCCTTGCTGCTCGCGGGCGTCCAGAGCGGGTCCTGTTTGTTCCACCCCCCAGCACTCCCGCTCCAACACCCATGGAGTTAGGGGGTGCTGCATCTAGGAGAAACAGAGGAGGAGTCTCCTCCTGCACCAGTTGTGGTCGGAGAGGGCACACTGCCGGTCGGTGCTGGAGGAGCTCGTCTGGGAGTCGAGAGGGCAGGCAGAGCACTGCTCGGACACCCCAGGTGAGTCAGCACCAGACGCACCCAGAGCTCCCTGTTGGTCATATGTTTGTACTAATCTCTTTTCCTGAGTTTTCCCCCTCTTCCCAGCATAAGGCGCTAGTCAATTCAGGTGCAGCTGGGAGTTTTATGGACCACGGGTTCGCTCGTAGATTAGGGATTCCATTGGTGCAGTTAGGACAACCCTTCCCCGTGCGCTCCCTAGATAGTCGACCGTTAGGGTCAGGGCTGGTCAGGGAGGCCACGGTTCCACTGGACATGGTAACGCAGGGGGGTCTTAAAGAGCGGATTAGTCTCTTCCTCATTGATTCTCCTGCGTTTCCAGTGGTGCTGGGGGTTCCCTGGTTGACTATTCACAATTCTAAGATTTCATGGAAACAGGGGGCTCTAAAGGGGTGGTCAGAGGAGTGTTCAGGTAGGTGTATAGGAGTTTCCATCGGTGCAACGACGGTGGAGAGTCCAGACCAGGTTTCCACTGTGTGCATTCCCTCAGAACATGCCAATTTGGCTATCGCTTTCTGTAAAAGGACAGCGACCCAATTACCACCTCATCGACGAGGGGATTGTGCGATAAACCTCCAGGTAAATGCAGCACTTCCCAGGAGTCACGTGTGCCCGCTGTCACAGAAGGAGACAGTGGCTATGGAGACATATGTCACTGAATCTCTGGGACAGGGGTACATTTGGCCCTCCACGTCACACGTCTCCTCGAGTTTCTTTTTTGTGAAGAAGGAAGGAGGTCTGTGTCCGTGAATTGAATATAGAGGGTCTAAATTCCATCACAGTGGGGTTCAGTTATCCGCTACCTCACATCGCTACGGCGGTGGAATCATTTCACGGAGCACGCTTCTGTCACGCCCTGACCGTAGAGATGCTTTTTATGTCTCTATTTTGGTTGGTCAGGGCGTGAGTTTGGGTGGGCATTCTATGTTTGCTGTTCTATGTTGTCTATTTCTTTGTGTTTGGCCGTGTGTGGTTCTCAATCAGAGGCAGCTGTCTATCGTTGTCTCTGATTGAGAACCATATTTAGGTAGCCTGTTTTCCCACTTTGAGTTGTGGGTGATTATTTTCTATGTAGTGTTTTTCGTCACCTTACAGAACTGTTCGTTTGTCGTGTTGTTGTTTTGTTAGAGTGTTCATATTTATTAAAATAACGTATTATGAATACTTACCACGCTGCACCTTGGTCCTCTTCTCCTTCTCCCGATGACGTTCGTTACAGAACCACCCACCAACAAGGGACCAAGCAGCGTGGTGGAATGGACTCCTGGACATTGGAGGAAATCTTGGATGGCAAAGGACCATGGGCACAGCCGGGAGAGTATCGCCGTCCGAAAAAGGAGCTGGAGGCAGCTAGAGCGGAGCGGCGACGCTATGAAGAGTTGGCTCGAGGAAAAGTGCACGAGAGGCAGCCCCAGAATTTTTTTTGGGGGGGGGACACACGAGGAGATTGCCTGAGTCAGGTAGGACTGACCCGTGCTTACCATGGCGAGAGAGTGACTGGGCAGGCACCGTGTTATGCGGTGAAGCGCACGGTGCTCCCAGTGCGCACGCATAGCCCGGTGCGCTACATCGCAGCTCCTCGAATTGGCCGGCATCGAGCCAGGAGGGAGGATGCCGGCTCAGCGCATCTGGTCTCCAGTGCGTCTCCTCGGCCGGGGTATACTGCACCAGCCCTACGCACGGTGTCCCCAGTTCGCCAGCACAGCCCAGTGCGGCCTGTTCCAACTCCCCGCACTTGCCGGGCTACAGGGGGGATCCAGCCAGGAAGAGTTGTGCTAGCTATGCGCTCGAGACCGCCAGTACGCCTCCACGGTCCAGTGCATCCGGTGCCTCGGCCAAGGACAAGGCCTCCTGCATGTCTCCCCAGCCTGGTGAGTCCTGTGCCTTCTCCCAGAGCCAGGCCTCCTGTGTGTCTCTCCATTCCTGTGATGATCCATGGCATGAAGCCTCCAGTGATGATCCATGGCAAGAAGCCTCCAGTGATGATCCATGGCACGAAGCCTCCTGTGATGATCCATGGCAAGAAGCCTCCAGTGCTGAGCCATGGCACGAAGCCTCCAGTGATGATCCATGGCGAGAAGCCTCCAGTGATGATCCATGGCAAGAAGCCTCCAGTGATGATCCATGGCGAGAAGCCTCCAGTGAGGATCATGGCACGAAACCTCCAGTGAGGAGTTATGGCACGAGGCCTCCAGGGTCGCCCTCTAGTCCGGAGCCTCCAGCGTCACCCTCTAGTCCGGAGCCTCCAGCGACGCCCTCCTGTCCGGAGACTCCAGCGACGCCCTCCTGTCCGGAGCAGCCAGAGTCTCCCTCCTGTCCGGAGCAGCCAGAGTCTCCCTCCTGTCCGGAGCAGCCAGAGTCTCCCTCCTGTCCGGAGCAGCCAGAGTCTCCCTCCTGTCCGGAGCAGCCAGAGTCTCCCTCCTGTCCGGAGCAGCCAGAGTCTCCCTCCTGTCCGGAGCAGCCAGAGTCTCCCTCCTGTCCGGAGCAGCCAGAGTCTCCCTCCTGTCCGGAGCAGCCAGAGTCGCCCTCCTGTCCGGAGCAGCCAGAGTCTCCCTCCTGTCCGGAGCAGCCAGAGTCGCCCTCCTGTCCGGAGCAGCCAGAGTCTCCCTCCTGTCCGGAGCAGCCAGAGTCTCCCTCCTGTCCGGAGCAGCCAGAGTCTCCCTCCTGTCCGGAGCAGCCAGAGTCGCCCTCCTGTCCGGAGCAGCCAGAGTCGCCCTCCTGTCCGGAGCAGCCAGAGTCGCCCTCCTGTCCGGAGCAGCCAGAGTCGCCCTCCTGTCCGGAGCAGCCAGAGTCGCCCTCCTGTCCGGGGCCCGCTGCGAGGTTCCCCGGTACGGGGTTGGCGGTAAGGGTCCCCGCTCCAGAGGCGCCACCTATGTGGGCCAAGACTAAGGTGGAGCGGGGTCCACGTCCCGCACCAGAGCCGCGACCGCGGTGAAATGCCAACCCAGACCCTCCCCTATAGGTTCAGGTTTTGCGGCCGGAGTCCACACCTTTTGGGGCGGGGAGTACGGTCACGCCCTGACCGTAGAGAACCTTTTTATGTCTCTATTTTGGTTGGTCACGGCGTGAGTTTGGGTGGGCAATCTATGTCTGGTGTTCTATGTTGTCTATTTCTTTGTGTTTGGCCGTGTGTGGTTCTCAATCAGAGGCAGCTGTCTATCGTTGTCTCTGATTGAGAACCATATTTAGGTAGCCTGTTTTCCCACTTTAAGTTGTGGGTGATTATTTTCTGTGTAGTGTTTTTCGTCACCTTACAGAACTGTTCGTTTGTCGTGTTGTTGTTTTGTTAGAGTGTTCATATTTATTAAAATAACGTATTATGAATACTTACCACACTGCACCTTGGTCCTCTTCTCCTTCTCCCGACGACGTTCGTTACAGCTTCTTCACAAAACTGGATCTCAGGAGCACGTATAACTTGGTGCGTATCCGAGAGGGAGATGAGTGGAAGACCGCGTTTAGTACCACATCTGGCCATTATGAAAACCTCGTCATTCCGTATGGGTTGAAGAATGCTCCAGCCGTCTTTCAATCTTTCGTAGATGAGATTCTCAGGGACCTGCACGGGCAGGGTGTGGTGGTTTATATCGATGACATTCTGATTTATTCCGCCACACGCTCCGCGCATGTGTCTCTGGTGCGCAGGGTACTTGGGCGACTGTTGGAGCATGACCTGTATGTCAAGGCTGAGAAATGTGTGTTCTCCAAACAAGCCATCTCTTTCCTGGGGTATCGCATTTCCACATCTGGGGTGGTGATGGAGTGTGACCGCGTTGCATCCGTGCGTAATTGGCCGACGCCGACCACGGTAAAGGAGGTGCAGCGGTTCTTAGGGTTTGCCAATTACTACCGGAGGTTTATCCGGGGTTTTGTCCAGGTGGCTGCTCCCATTACCTCACTGCTGAAGGGGGGGCTGGTGCGTTTGCGGTGGTCAGCGGAGGCGGGCAGAGTGGTTAGTCGTCTGAAGGCGCTGTTTACCGATGCTCCCGTATTGGTGAATCTGGACCCCTCTTTGGCATTCATGGTGGAGGTGGACGCATCCGAGGCTGGGGTTGGAGCCGTGCTATCACAGCGCTCGGGCACGCCACTGAAGCTTCGCCCCTGCGCTATTTTTTCGAGGAAGCTCAGTCCGGCGGAGCGAAACTATGACATGGGGGGCCGGGAGTTGCTGGCTGTGGTAAAAGCTCTGAAGGTGTGGAGACATTGGGTTGAGGGGGCTAAACACCCTTTTCTCATCTGGACTGACCACCCTAATCTGGAGTACACCCGGGCAGCGAGGAGACTGAATCCTCGCCAGGCAAGATGGGCCATGTTTTTCACCAGATTTCGGTTCACCATCTCATATAGACCAGGTTCCCTTAACACTAAGGCCGATGCGCTGTCCTGTCTCTATGATACCGAGGAGCGGTCCACCGATCCTACTCCCATACTTCCGGCCTCATGTCTGGTGGCACCGGTGGTATGGGAGGTGGACATCGAGCGGGCGTCACGGTTAGAACCCACGCCACCATAGTGTCCAGCGGGCCGGAAGTACGTGCCGCTTGGTGTTCATGACAAATTGATCCGGTGGGCCCACACGCTACCCTCCTCAGGTCATCCGGGAATTGAGAGAACGGTGCGGGGTCTTGGGGGAAATACTGGTGGCCCACTTTAGCGAAGGACATGAGGTTTTATGTCTCCTCCTGTTCGGTGTGCGCTCAGAGTAAGGCTCCTAGACACCTGCCTAGAGGGAAGTTACAGCCCCTCCCCGTTCCACAACGGCCTTGGTCACATCTGTCGGTGGACTTCCTCACCAACCTTCCCCCCTCTCAGGGGAACACCACGATACTGGTCATTGTGGATCGGTTTTCGAAGTCCTGCCGTCTCCTCCCGTTGCCCGGTCTCCCTACAGACTGCGGAGGCCCTGTTTACCCACGTCTTCCGGCACTACGGGGTGCCTGAGGACATAGTTTCTGATCGGGGTCCCCAGTTCACGTCGCGGGTTTGGAGGGTGTTCATGGAGCGTCTGGGGGTCTCGATCAGCCTGACCTCAGGTTTTCACCCCGAGAGCAATGGGCAGGTGGAGAGAGTGAACCAGGATGTGGGTAGGTTTCTGCGGTTGTATTGACAGGACCGGCCAGGAGAATGGGCGAGGTACGTTCCATGGGCGGAGGTTGCCCAAAACTCACTCCGCCACTCCTCCACGAACCTGTCGCCTTTCCAGTGCGTGTTGGGCTACCAGCCGGTCCTGGCACCGTGGCATCAGAGCCAGACCGAGGCTCCTGCAGTGGAGGGGTGGATGCAGAGCTCAAAGGAGATCTGGAGAGCCGTCCAGGAATCGCTAAAACGTGCTGGTGGGCGTGAGGCCCCCATGTTTGCACCGGGAGACCGGGTCTGGCTCTCGACCCGAAACCTGCCCCTCCGCCTACCTTGCCAGAAGCTGGGGCCGCGGTGTGTGGGGCCATTTAAAGTCCTGAGGAGGATAAACGAGGTGTGTTATAGGTTACAGCTCCCTCCTTACTATCGCATTAACCCCTCATTTCATGTGTCTCTAATCAGGCCGGTGGTAGCTGGTCCCCTGCAGGAAGATGAGGTGCCGGAGGTCCCTCCGCCCCCTCTGGACATCGAGGGGCCCCCGGCGTACACGGTATGTTCCATCCTGGACTCTAGACGCTGGGTGAGTGGCCTGCAGTACCTCGTGGATTGGGAGGGGTACGGTCCGGAAGAGGGGTGCTGGGTACCGGTGGAGGACATCTTGGATCCATCACTGCTGTGTGATTTCCAACGCCTCCATCCGGATCGCCCTGCGCCTCGCCCTCCGGGTCGTCCTCGAGGGGGGGGGGGGGGGGTACTGTCACGACTTCCAACTTCTGTCTTTAGCATCCGAAAAGTTTGAGCTACAAACTATTATGAACTAAAATTAAAGATTCAATGAAAACCCACATTCTCCATCTAAATAATGAGGCTCATTTGAATTTCCTGATGCGCAGGAAAATTCTCTGCAAACAAAAAGTGATCAAATTAAGATCCGACATGTGTACCTGCATCTTCTGTTTGACACAGGACATCTATAACTATCAGCTAAAACCACATCTGGAAGCCAGTAGGCTATTATGTTATTAATCATGCTCCAGATGCAGAGAAGTGAATGGACAATTTGTTTAGGTTCCTTTTAAATCACGATTGATTATTCCTGTCTTGTCAGAGCTACTAGGAGTACTGGGTGGTTGGAGTCAAGCGCAGAGAGCAGGTTTAAGGAACGTGGATTTATTTTCCAATGCACAGGGAAAACGATCATGCCTTAAAACACACGGGCGCATGAAACGATGAGTCCAAAAACACCGGACTAAACTGTTCCGAGAAAATAACAAAATCCACTTCACAATCCAACACCAACATAACAGAAAAACAAGCCCGCACAACAGCCAGCGGGCTACCTACCCTTAAATAGCCTACCCACCAAACTAAACTCAAAACAGGTGCACCCAATCAGCCCAAACTAACAGAAACAAAAGAAACGAATCGATGGCAGCTAGTAGGCCGGTGACGACGACCGCCGAGCGCCGCCCGAACAGGAAGAGGCACCATCCTTGGCGGGATTCGTGACATGTCTATATTAGAGGGGGTCATCTTTGCATCCAGTCACACTCTAGGGGAACCTGATGTACAAACAGTGTTACATGAAGCTTAAAGGTCAAATGAGGCAGTTGTTTTGCCCTAAAGGGCATTATCATCAGTATTTTTACACCTCATAGCGTGGAAATATGTATAAAACACAGTAAAATTGACTGCACTGGGCCTTTAGCTCTTTTAAAAACACAACCCAAGAATTACTCCTCTAATATACTGTAAATATCCAAGAACAGTACATGTCTTCAATGAGAAACAGTGAGCTTCAGAGGCAGTTTAGCCACAGGTGCTAGCGATAGCCTAGCTGTTCTGTATATCATGTTACACGAGAGCTACATTACACATCTCAACCAGCGAGGGGAATTCATTGAATTAAGGAGGGGAAAAAGTCTGGACCGTTTTTCTCATGTGTGTTCCCACATGTTGTTCTCGGTCACACCACTGCCCTTTAAATACATCCATGTGTTTGAGGCAGGGAATAAATCACATCAAGTGACAGTTCAGATTCCCAGAGTTCCTCATCGGCTCTTGGAAGTGTTAAAGGTTGAAGGCAGAGTCTCCAGAGAGGAGCACCAACTGCACCAACTGACCCAAGACATGCACCCTGTTTGCAACAAGGCACTGAAGTAATACAGCAAAGGGTTATGCTTGTGGAAAATCCAATACAACACATTACTGAGTTCTACTCTCCATATTTGCAAGCATAGTGGTGGCTGCATCATGTTATGGGTATGCTTGTAATCGTTAAGGACTGGAGAGTTTTTCAGGATAAAAAAAGAACAGGCAAAACCCTAGAGGAAAACCTGGTTCAGTCTGCTTTCCACCAGGCACTGGGAGATGAATTCACATTTCAGTAGGACAATAATCTAAAACACAAGGCCAAATCTACACTGGAGTTGCTTACCAAGAAGACAGTGAATGTTCTTAAGTGGCCGAGTTACAGTTTTGACTTAAATCTATTTGAAAATCTATGGCAAGACCTGAAAATGTTGTCTAGCTATGATTAACAACCAATTTGACAGAGCTTGAAGAATTTTGAAAAGAATAATGGGCAAATTTTGCACAATCCAGGTGTAGAAAGCTCTTAGAGATTTACTCAGAAAGATGCACAACTGTAATCACTGCCAAAGGTGCTTCTACAAAGTATTGACTCAGGGGTGTGACTACTTATGTAAATTAGATATTTCTGTATTTCATTTTCAATAAATGTGCTAATATTTCTTTAAAACATGCTTTCACTTTGTCATTATGGGTTATTGTGTGTAGATGGGTGAGAGAAAAACATATTGAATACATTTTGAATTCAGACTGTAACAACAAAATGTGAAAAAGTCAAGTGGTGTGAATACTTTCTGAAGGCACTGTAAACTGACAGTCAGGTCTGTAAATATTGGCACCCTTGACAAAGATGAGCTAAAAAGACTGTGTAAAAGAAATAATAAATACTGAGCTATTTATTTATTATTATTTTATACTAATGCAATTTCTCAGAGGAAAAACATTTTGTTTAATTATTGCCACCCCTGTTTTCAGTACTCCAGCACGTTACCCTTGCTAGGATAATGACACTGAGCCTTTTTCTAAAATGTTTTATGAGATTGGAGAACACACTGGAAGGGATCTTAGACCATTCCTCCATACAGAATCTTTCCAGATCCTTGATATCCTTCATCTGTGCTTATGGACTGCCCTCTTAAATTTAAACCACAGGTTTTCAATTGGGTTCAAGTCCAAACAACGAGAGGTCTCAACCCCACTAGGTTACCTCCTCCTCACACTGACTTCATCAAGCTCGGTAAGACACACACACACACACACACACACATTTACATTTACATTTAAGTAATTTAGCAGACGCTCTTATCCAGAGCGACTTACACACCAGGGGAGGCTGGTGAAAGGAGCTAAAGGAGAATGGCCTCATTGTAATGGCTGGAATGGAATAAATGGAGTTGTATCAAACACCTCAAACATATGGAAGCCAAGTGTTTGTTCAATTTTTCCCCCAGTTTTTTTCTTCCATTCCACCCATTACAATGAGCCTGTCCTTCTATTGCTCCTCCCACCAGCCTCCTCTGACACAGACACCCACACACACATGTATGCACACAGACACACACAGGGTTGGGGAGTAATGGATTACAAACACACACTATACAAACACACACCGCAAAACCTAATTTCCCCCTTCAGAGACCAATAATGTGACCAAAATAATAATAACTGACAATACAGTCTATGTTCACCTCACCCCCTGGTCTGTGTGATACAGTAGTTTTTTGTTTTTTTACTTATATTTTGACAGGGAAGTCATACTGAGACTTGGGTTTATTTTATAGATGAGACGTGCATAAATACATCAAACACATACAATATACAATATTACTTATTAAGAAAAACACATTTATCAACATAGTAGTCTCTGATCATCACTCTGAATTGACAATGGGGGACCAGAACATCTCATTTCAGAGAGCTCTGGAAGTTGTTCCACATAAAGGGCCCCAAAAAACTAAAAGCATCTTTACCCAACTCTGTGGAGACCGAAAGGGCATCCAGTGTTAGCCAAGCCTGAGACTGGGTTTCTTCATTTGTAAGTCTAAATGTAATTAGTGATGGTAGATACATAGGACGTTTCTGCATGAGTGCTTTGTAGATAAACACAGAGGATACAGCCTCTCTGGATTGAATAGAGACAATGGTGTAAAGTACTTAAGTAAAAATACTTTAAAGTACTACTTAAGTAGTTTTTGGGGGTATCTGTACTTTACTCAACTGTTTAAATTTTAGCCAACTTTTACTTCACTAAATTCCTAAAGAAAATAATGTACTTTTTACTCCATACATTTTCCCTGACACCCAAAAGTACTTGTTACATTTTGAAAGGAAAATGGTCCAATTCACACATCAAGAGAACATCCCTGGTCATCCCTACTGCCTCTGATCTGGCAGACTCATTAAACACAAATGCTTAGTTTGTAAATTACGTCTGAGTGTTGGAGTGTGCCCCTGGCTATCCGTCATTAAAAAAAGAAAAGCAAATTGTGCCGTCTGGTTGGCTTAAGATAAGGAATTTGAAATTATGTATACTTTTACTTTTGATATTTAAGTACATTTTAGCAATTCCATATACTTTTGATACTTAAGTATATTTAAAACCAAATACTTTTACTCAAGTAATATTTTACTGGGTGACTTTCACTTTTACTTGAGTCATTTTCTATTAAGGTACCTTTACTTTTACTGAAGTATGACAGTTGAGTACTTTTTCCAGCACTAAATAGAGATAGTGTTCCCTCTGGTGGCCTTTGTTGAGGTTTTCCTCTCCATCTGGCCTGAACAGCATATGAGCCAGCTGGAGTTCCTGTATCAAATCAAATTGTATTGGTCACATACACGTGTTTAGCAGATGTTATTGCGGGTGTAGCGAAATGCTTGTAAACAATTTCTGGGCTAATAATGTAAGAAATAATTCATAAAAAACGAAATACTGCAAAGTTTCTTAAGAGCTAGAAGCAACCTCTTATGGCTGCGATCCCCATACAGGAACCAACATCCGGTGAAGTTTCAGAGGGACTAACTAAAAATACAACGTCGTAACATTAAACATTCTTGAAAATGCAAGTGTCTTACATCTTTCAAAAGATTAGAATCTTGGTAATCAAACTACGTTTTCCGATTTAAAATAGCTATTACAGAGAACAAATGCCATGCTTTTGTTTGAGAAGAGCGACCAACAACAACAAACATTTTCCGCCATGACAGTTTTGACAAATTCACATCTGAAGGTAAAATTATGACTTACATTCTGATATCTTGCTCTTATTTCTCTTCCTGAGGGTCCCAGTGATCAAATGAAGTGCCGTTTTCTTTGATAAAATCCATTTTTATAGCCTAAAACGAAACATTTTGTAAACCGTTTGTGTCGTGATTTCCATCTCTATCAACTTTTTACGGAGCATTCAACGTAATTACACACAGTAAACAATCGTTTATCTAGTCATGGTTGGTTTCATTGCAATCCTCTGGATGTTTGCAACACAGCCAGACATAATTGTTTTTTTTGCGGGGAGTATTGACCGAAGTGAACTGATTTGAAGACAACGAGCAATTACCTCTTTGCGCACCAATAATATTGGCGAAACTTCGTTGATTGACTGTATTTCTGCCCAATGACCACTGATCTTCTTGAAATCTAGCTGGGTAGATAGCCAATGAGCTGAGGTAAACGCCAGTATGTGATGGTTATGGGTTGGACCCCTTGTTTGTAAACGCAAGCGTAACGAACTTCATTCTCGCCATTGACCAACAGACTAATTCCAGTCACGCTTGTTACGCATAGCAGTGTTTTGTAAAGTAGTATTTTGGAACGATTTCAATGATTTCATTGAAGACATCAAGGCGAATATATCAGGAAAAGCGAAGTCCATGTCTAAGTATACAGATTTGCACCAGATTATAGAAGAGATTGATCGGGAAAGTGAGACAGATTTTTTGTTTGAGGAATCTTTGAGTGAACGCAGTTATGATCCAAACATTGAGGAGCTGTTTCTGCAAGGACAGGACGTACTTCTGGACTTGTAAGTGCTAATGCCATTTCATGAAATATAAATATATATATTTTTTTAAATGTTGCAAATATATATATATATTTTTTTTAATTGTTGCAATTTGCAATGAAATGTGTGATGAAATGTGTAAAGTACACATTGGCTATAGTGTGTGTGTGTGTGTGTGTTGTTTGTTTGTTTGTGTGTGTGTGTGTGTGTGTGTGTGTGTGTGTTTGTTTGTTTGGGTGTGTGTATGTGTATGTCAGATATATATATTTTCCATTTTTTATTAAAATGGAATGGAGTAGAACAGCAAACACACACATATGTGTTCATATGCCACAGTTCATTACTGCAGGCATGACTGTGCCTCAGGGCCAAAAGGGCAAAGAATGGAGGCTTCGTTGTGTTCTGTGTCGCATGAAGTCCCCCATCACCTGCACCACTTGTTCAGTTTGCCTCTGCTTTACATCAGAAAGAGACTGCTATGGGACATGGCACAGGCAGCAAAATATTGTGTAGAGGACTTCCAAAGGGTCTACCCCTGTTTTTTTTCCCAAATTTTTTTCAAATATATTTTTTAAACATTTTTATTTAAAAAATGGTGTGTTAGAATTGCTTTTTGATATGTTGTATATAGTTATTTGCACTGTTGTATATAGTTATAGGTCATTTCACCAATTCGGCCACTTGGGTACATTTGGGCAACTTGTGTGGGACACCTGGGTGTCTTCATGCTAAATGTCATGTAGCTCGCCCATTCCTGAAGTTATCAGTCTGAAACGTTGCACACCTACAGTTGCCCTCTTGTGTTATCCATCAAAATTATCTCCAGCATCCTATCTGACTGTGTGGCTATTCTAGTACATGTGAAATATGATGCTACAACAATAAAAAACAGAAAACGTATGCTCTTTCTTTCTCTTTTCTTCCACCAGATCCACTGTGTTATATTCTCCTACATTCAATTAACATTTCCACAAACTTCAGAATGTTTCCATTCAAATGACACCAAGAATATGCATATCCTTGCCTCTGTGGCTGGGCTACAGGCAATTAGATTAGGGTATGTCTTCAGGCGGAAATTGAGAAGAAGTAGATGCAGCCATAACAAGATTTATTAACTTCTTATGGCTGGGGGCAGTATTGAGTAGCTTGGATGAATAAGGTGCCCAGAGTAAACTGCCTGCTACTCAGTCCCAGAAGCTAAGATATGCATATTATTAGTAGATTTGGATAGAAAACACTCTGAAGTTTCTAAAACTGTTTGAATGATGTCTGTGAGAATAACAGAACTCATATGGCAGGCAAAAACCTGAGAAAAAATCCATCCAGGAAGTGGGAAATCTGAGGTTTGTAGGTTTGCCTATCCAATATACAGTGTCTTTGGGGTCATATTGCACTTCATAAGGCTTCCACTAGATGTCAATGGTCTTTAGAACCTTGTTTGATGCTTCTACTGTGAAGAATGAGGGAAGGAGAGCTCTTTTAGTCAGGTGTCTGGCATGAGCTGATCACGTGCGCTCCCGTGAGAACGACCTGCGTTCCATCGCATTTCTGAAGACAAAGGATTTCTCCAGTTGAAACATTATTGAAGATTTATGTTAAAAACATCCTAAAGATTGATTCTATACATCGTTTGACATGTTTCTACGAACTGTAATGGAATTCTTTGACTTTTCATCTGACCAATTTGGTCTCATCCATTTGGATTTTGGAACTAAACGCGCGTATTTGGACATAAATTATGGACGCTAACGAACAAAACAAACATTTATTGTGGTACTGGGATTTCTGGGAATGCATTCTGATGAAGATCATGAAAGGAAAGTGAATATTTATAATACTATTTCTGACTTCTGTTGACTCCACAACATGGCGGATATCTGTGGCTTGTTTGGGCTCTGAGCTCTGTACTCAGATTATAGCATGGTGTGCTTTTTCCATAAAGTTTTTTTGAAATCTAATGCGGTTGCATTAAGGAGAAGTTTATCTGAAGTTCCATGTATAATACTTCTATCTTTTATCAATGTTTATTATGAGTATTTCTGTAAATTGATGTGGCTCTGCAAAATCACCGGATGTTTTGGAGGCAAAACATTACTGAACATAACGTGCCAATGTAAACTATGGTTTTTGGATATAAATATGAACTTTATCAAACAAAACATACATGTATTGTGTAACATGAAGTCCTATGAGTGTCATCTGATGAAGATCATCAAAGGTTAGTGATTAATTTTATCTCTATTTCTGCTTTTTGTGACTCATCTCTTTGGCTGGAAAAATGGCTGTGTTTTTCTGTGACTAGGTACTGACCTAACATAATCGTTTGGTGTGCTTTCGGCGTAAAGCCTTTTTGAAATCGGACACTGTGGCTGGATTTACAACAAGTTCATCTTTGAAATGGTGTAAAATACTTGTATGTTTGAGGAATTTTAATTATGAGATTTCTGTTGTTTGAATTTGGCGCACTGCACTTCCACTGGCTGTTGTCAAGTCGATCCCTTTAACGGGATCTCAGCCATAAGGAACTTGACAAAAAAACTTTATTTTCTTGGTATTTAAATTCTTTAATAGAACGTTTCCAATAAGTTCAAACGTGGTTACGTTTCATTTCAATTTTGGTAATGTTCTAAAAATGTTCTCCAACTGGTTTGACATTGAGAATGTTCTCAAATAGTTCATAGAATGTCCATAAAAACCACAGGAAAACTTTAGTAACGTTATTTACAACATACACATTCTGTTCTCAGCATCAACAAAACTCTCTCTCTTCCTCTATTTTGTTAAGCATGTTCAGGTGTGTTGGCCGCACCCACTAATTGGCCACACCTGATCTTAATGAGTGCTTGTTTTCTTTATAATTTGGGTCCGTTTGAGTAGACGCTCTAGCACCATCCTGGTGGAGCAGTGGACTAATTACATGCATAGAGAACAGAAGAATATCGGTTTGAAACTCACTGTTGCTGTGTCTCAATAAACAATGTATGTGCATGATTTATGTCTAAGGAAAATAATTTCCATGGCTGCGTTTAGACAGAAAGCCCAATTCTGATCTTTTTTTTCACTAATTGGTCTTTTGACATTGAGTGAAAGTTTTAACTTCTTATTGCTGCAGGGGCAGTATTGAGTAGCTTGGATGAAAGGTGCACAGAGGTGCCCATATTAAAACTTCTTGTCACTACAGGGGGTGCTGTTTCAACTTCGACATTTTGCGTCTCCAAATTAAACTGCCTCGTACTCAATTCTTGCTCGTACAATATGCATATTATTATTACTATTGGATAGAAAACAATCTCTAGTTTCTAAAACCGTTTGAATTATGTCTGTGGGTGAACCAGAACTCTTTCTACAGCGAAAATCATGACAGGACATGCGAAGGTCTGAAAACTAGGCTCTGATCTCGGATCAGTTTAAAACTCTGTGTGTGCCCTATGGATCGAAATGAACTGCACCCGCCTTCCCCTGGATGTCAGTAACCAATGAGAAGTGGAATGGAATCTCTACGTATTTCTCAGAGTTTATAAAAGGCAATGGAGTGACATGTACGTTCTTTTGGACGCTCGCCAAGGCGCAAGAGGGGACATCAGAATGGCATGTTGAATAGCTCTTGTTATCGGGCTAAGATATATCCGTCTGTGATTTAATTCGAAATAGGTGTTAGAAACATCATAACGAAGTTATTTGAAACCGATTTATATCAGTTTATGCGAGTATATTGCTATTTTCGGAATTTTCGTAGTATTGCGTTTGAGGATTTGGACATGTGTGTGCCAGGTAGCTACTGTTAGCTGCTAGTTTCTAAAACGGTTTGAATTATGTCTGTGAGTATAACAGAACTCATATGGCAGGCAAAAACCTGAGAAGTTCCGCTTCCTGTTTGAATTGTTTCTGAGGTGGCAGATTTTCAACCATGCTCTCAATTGAAATGACAGCGAGATATAGATGAGTTTTCACTTCCTACGGCTTCCACTAGATGTCAATAGTCAACAGAACTTTGTCTGATGACTCTAATGTGAAGGGGGGCCGAAGGAGACAGGAATGAGTAATCACTTCCACGGGCTGATCACGCATTCACCATGCGCCTTCACATGAGTAGGACGTCCGTTCCATCGCTCTTCTGAAGTCAATTAAATTTTCCGGTTGGAACGTTATTCAAGATGTATGTTAACAACATTCTGAAGATTGATTCAGTACATCGTTTGACATGTTTCTAATGACTGTTACGGAACTTTTGGACATTTCGTCACGTTATAGTGGAGGCGCTTTCTGACTTTGGAATTGTTTACCGAAGGCGCGAACCAAAGTAGCTAATTGGACATAAATAATGGACATTATCGAAAAAATCGAGCATTTATTGTGGACCTGGGATTCCTAGGACTGCATTCTGATGAAGTTCATCAAAGGTAAGGAAACATTTATCATGTATTCTCTGGTTTCTGTTGAGTCCAACATGGCGGCTAATTTGGCTATTGTTCTGAGCTCCGTCTCAGATTATTGCATTTGCTTTTTCCGTAAGTTTTTTTTGAAATCTGACACAGCGGTTGCATTAAGGAGAGGTATATCTATAATTCCATGTGTATAACTTGTATTATCATCTACATTTATGATGAGTATTTCTGTTGAAACGATGTGGCTATGCACTATCACTGGATGTTTTTGGAACTAGTGAATCTAACGCGCCAATGTAAACTCAGATTTTTTGTTATAAATATGAACTTTATCAAACAAAACATGCATGTATTGTGTAACATGAAGTCCTATGAGTGTCATCTGATGAAGATAATCAAAGGTTAGTGATTAATTTTATCTCTATTTCTGCTTTTTCTGACTGCTATCTTTCGCTGGAAAAATGGCTGTGCTTATTGTGGTTTGATGGTGACCTAACATAATCGTTGTAGTGCTTTCGCTGAAAAGCATATTTGAAATCGGACACTTTGGTGGGATTAACAACAAGAATACCTTTAAAATGATATAAGACACATGTATGTTTGAGGAATTTTAATTATGAGATTTCTGTTTTTTGAATTTGGCGCCCTGCACTTTCACTGGCTGTTGTCATATCGATCCCGGTAGTGGGATGCAGCCATAAGAAGTTTTAAGGAAGTTATTCAAAAACTCCAAATAACCTATAATTTCAGTTCTCAGAGCATTAATAAAACCTCCCATGAAAATGTTCAAGAAACCAGAGTAAAACATTCTCAGAACTTCCCTGCAACCTAAAAATAAGCGTTCCCAGAACAGGCAACATTTTCACTTTGGTTCTCAGAATGTTTAAAAAACGTTCCATTTTACCAGTCAGGAAATATATGGCTTTGTTCCCACAACCAATGCGACACCAAAAACATTCGTTCCCTCAACTTCCAAGGAACCAAATGTGCTAGCTGGGGAGTCTGTGAATTAATTGAATGAAGTCTGTAATCATGTCTCTGCATAATCCAGTTGAATTACCTCATCATAGTAACACACAACCCCCCTCTCTGTTTCTCTTCTCTCACCCTCTCTCTCTCTGTGTCTCGTTATCTCTCTTTCTCTCTGCCCCCACTCCTCTCTCCACCAGAACAACAACATCCAGACTCTCCTCGTGGACACGTTCTGTTACAGCCATGACTGTAACTATATACGATGCTCCCTGGAAGACAACAGGCTGGACGGAAATCCCATAAACATCAACCTGTACGCCTCCTCCTATATCTGCCTGCCTCCCCTGCCCGTCGGGAGTCACTGAGGGGGGGCATTGAGGGGGCATGGGGGGACATGGAGGTAGGAATGGAGGGGAATGAGGGAGGGGATAAGGTGCGAAAGAAAGTATTAATTTTATCAAACAACTCAACAGACAGAGATGAGGGTAAGGGATGGAGGAAGGGAGGGAGGATGGGGAAGGGGTGCGCTGTTAATTCTATTTTGGTTCACTATCTCTTTAACGTTAGCTGCCGACTGAATCCTGAGACACCTGTGATGTCACACCTGTAAGAGGCTGTCCTCAGCCAGAGACAAATCTCAGTCCTGACTTAATGATTGATTGGCAGATCGCCCTATCACTGAGGGGCTGTCTGCTTGTACCTGACAGAGATCTATCCTGCAGATCTAACATCTGAATAATTTAACAAAATGTAAGGTAAAGTAGCCAAATGAGTAGCCAAGCAGATCAATGTTGTTTTTGTCATTTGATTTCCATTGATTATCTCATCACTGGGATGTGTTGAATAAAACTGCAGTGAGGTCAGAGAGAAACATCTCCCAATCCCATATTGACCCTTAGCCCCTGTTCCCTATGCATGTGTGGAGATCTGACAATGTGGTATAGCTCCACTTTTCCTTCTGATAGGATAGGATAGGCTAGGAATTCCTGCCAAAGTGCTTTCACCCCCCCAACCCTCTGAGCGCTCCACAAGTGCATAGTGCATAGGGGCTAGCTATGCAAAGAGACTGATGGCATACGTATTAGTTAATTGCAAACTATATGGTGATCAGATCTTAACAGTGGTGGATCTCTCACTAGTAACTGGATTTCCATATTAGCTAAATGTGGTAAGAAGGCCTTGGTTCATATTTGACAGTGCTGTGCCAAGCCTTTGTTTTAGATCATATTACATTATACCCACAGTATCCTACTAATTCTTTTCATGTAGTAAACAAAATAATAATTCTAACTCAGAATACACACTTCCATTTTATTTTCCTCACAGTCCTTACATTTCTTATCATATCACCCTCTAGCTATTCCTCCCTCACTTTCTCCCTCAACTGCCATTCCAGCCCCCTTTTTTTGCTGTGTCATCTATGTCACTTCCTCTCTAAACAGCAAGGGGTAGTTCACCCAATTTCTAATTCAAATTCGTCTTATGCATACCATCCAGCATCTGTAGCTGGCTTGCCTTTGAAGTTCAGCAGGGTCGGCTCTGGTTGGTCCCTGGATGGGAGACCAGATGCTGCTGAAGGTGATGTTAGAGTGCAAAGTGGTGAGGAAAATGAAAGCCTTGTTTTAATCTATCAGGAGCCTTTGCAAATAACCTCCACATTGAAAATAATGTTTTCTGTTGCTCCATTTCTCTTTTTCATATCTGTCTCGGTTTGAACTGAGAAAGGGGTCCCCTTCCTCCCACCTATTCTTTATCTTTCGCCTGGGTGCAGATGCATTAACTCACCAGACGGAGGTGATCTTTCCCCATGTTTTCTGAATGGTGGTTACTGGCTAGGGAACCAACTGAACTGCACAACTGTGTGTTAGAAAATACATTTCCATTCAAAGCAGTGTTCTGAGTGTGGGCTATCCTCTATATTGGGTGTACCATTTGGAATGTTTCATTAATGAATGCCTATACTTCATCTGATCATCAGACTCTGGTGCTTAGTCCCTTATACTTAAACACTAGACAATAAAACACTGAACCTTGTCGAAAGGCTATCTTGGCATGTTATTCTGACCTCCTCTATAAATCCTATTGTTTCCTATTTTGTATTGTTTTCTTTCTCTTCTCCTCCCTATGCCCAATAACTCAGCTGGCCATGCAGAGTAGCTACAATATAACGTCACCTAAAAAACATCTATAAAATGTTTTTAGAAATGTTAGAGTAGCTACAACAGCGTTTCCCAAACTAGGGGTCTCGACTCCATGTGGGCCCGCCTGATTTGAAAATGTAATAAACATAGTGGTTTCTGTTAGATGAGGTTGTAACAAACATAGTGGTTTCTGTTAGATGA